>NC_060260.1:16587641-16750920 GCF_021901455.1 Neodiprion lecontei
TGTTTTCTTTGAACTTTTCAATAAGTTGTGATCCATCGTATGAATGTTTCAAAGTACAATCCATGAAGTACATCAAATGGCATTTTTTTAATGAATTATATTTTCATTTTAATTAATATGTAAACAAATAATCAAAAAATATATAGGATTCTTTTTATAATTATATTTTTCTCGAAAAATTTCAATTATTGTGAAGATATTTTTCGATGAAAATTCTTCTTTCTTCAAAAGTGAATTGAAAATTATAATATATTTAAATGAAATACATATAATAAATTTATTCATCATTTTTTCCATTTAATTAATAATATATATTTACAAATTATACATTATCATAATTCAATATAAATAGGGGCAATTGAATTGAATAATTTGATGATAATGAAAATAATTAATCCGAAATAATCTTTTTTCTGGAATTGAAGAATAATTCATTTTCAACAATTAAAAATATGAAATTGAATAACTAATCATTCATCTATCCGTATGTTTTCATCAAACTTTTCAATAAGTTGTAATCCAATGTGGAAATGTTCGAAATCACGATCCATAAAGTACATTGAATGGCATTTTTCGATTGGATACTATCTTTATTATAATTAATATGTGAGCGAAAAATTGAAAAATATATAGAATTTTTCTAGTGATTATATTCATTTTCAAAAAATTTCATTAATGTGATAATTTTTTTTTCAATTCTTTTTTTTCTAAAAGTTAATTGAAAATTATAATATATACAAATATAGTATAAATGATAAATTTATCTATCATTTCATTCACTCAATCAATCATATATATTCACAAATTATACATGAATATAATTGATTACAAATGTATGCGGATGAATTTAATAATTCAATGATACAAAATAAAATAATCCAAATGAATCATATTTCTTAAATTAAAAAATAATAGGTTTTCGAAATTTAAAAATATGAAATTAAATAACTAATCATTTATCTGTCTGTATGTTTTCTTTACACTTTTCAACAAGTTCTAATCCATTGTATGAATGTTCCAAATTGCAATCCATAAAGGACATTAAATGGCATTTTTTTAATGGATAACATTTCTATTTCAATTAAAATGTGAGCGAGTAATCAACAAATATATAGAAATTTTCTAATAATCATATTTATTTCTAATTAATTTGATTAGTGTAAGAAATTTTTTGTTTTTCTAGAAATTCTTTTTTTTTCAAAAGTGAATTAAAAATTATAATATATATAGATAAAATATAAATGATAAATTAATTTTCTCATTTTTTTTATTCAACAATTTTGTATATATATATAAATTGCCCACTGATATAATTAAATATAAATGGGGACAATTAAATCAAATAGTTCAGTAATATTAAAAATAATTCATTTCAATAGATCATTTTTCTTGAATTCAAGAATAATTAATTTTGAAAAATTGAAAATATAAAATTAAATAACTAATCACATATCTATCCGTAAGTTTTCTTCAGACTTTTCAATAAGTTCTAATCCATTGTACTAATGTTCCAAACTACAACCCATAAGGGACATTGAATGGCATTTTTTCAATTAATACTTTTTTTATTCGAATTCATATGTGAGCGAATAATTGAAAAATACAAAGAATTCTTCTAATCATTATATTCAATTTCCCTCCTTTTACAAGTGAATTGAAAATCATAATATATATAAATAAAATGTGAATAATGAATTTATTTATCATTCAATTCATTTAATCAATTATGTATATACAAATTATACAATAATATTATCGATTAGAAATGTAGGCGAACAAATTGAATGATTTAATAATATAAAAAGAAATAATTAAAATAAATCATATTTCCTGAATTAAAAAATAATCAGATTTTGAAAATTCAAAATATCGGATAGAATAACTGATTATTCATCTGTCTGTGTATTTTCTTTAGACGTTTCAATGAGTTCTAATCCATTGTATGAATGTTCCGAATTGCAATCCATAAAGGACATTGTATGGCATTTTTTTAATGAATAATATTTTTATCTTAATTAATACGTAAGCGAGTAATCGAAAAATATGTGGGATTTTATTCATATATGTATTTATTTTCAAAAAATTTGATTAATTCGAGAATTTTTTTATTCTATGAAATTTTCCTTTCTTTGAAATTGAATTGAAAATTATAATACATATAGATAAAATATAAATAATAAATTTATTCATCATTTTCTATTATTTAATCAATTATATGTATATACAAATTTTACATTAAGATAATTCAATATGAATGGTGGCAATTGAATTGAATACTTTGATGATATAAAAAATAATGAATTTTTGATAAATCATATTTCTCAAATTAACAAATAATTTGTTTTTTAAAGATAAAAATGTGAACTAGAATAACTGATTATTCATCTGTCTGTATGTTTTCTTGAGACGTTTCAATAAGTTCTAATCCATTGTGTGAATGTTCTAAATTACAATCCATATAGGACATTGGATAGCATTTTTTCAATGAATAATATTTTTATTTTAAATAATATGTAAGCAAATTGTTACGGGGTAGATTGCGTAGGCTCCGATGAGCGGTAATCGGAGCTCACTCCACGCCCAGCCAAGGTGTTATTTGGCCATTGTAGGGTCCGTTCACGTCGACTATGCACTCGCGTGCTACTACTCCCAATGCAGGAAGTGAATGGAATAGAAAGGGATCGGTATTAAGGGAAGGTGAACGATTTAAAGTATATGGTTGTTTATTAGTGGTCAATGCAACGGAGTCGGTCAAGGGAAAAAAGGTTTGGTCTTGGTTTAGAGGGATAGGTGTCTTGCTTGAGCGCTGGGATGGATCTGCCTGGTTTTGCCGGATGTAGCAGGCAAGCTAGCCGCGAGTTACAGGAGAACCTGCTGACTCGCGAACGATAAGGGTAGACTACAGAGCGTAAAGTAACTAAGAGCGTGGGAAGGGAATATAAAGTCTGGAGGACGTAACACGCCCCCCCTTGGGGAAGAACATTCGGTGAGAGTACGAAATAGGATGTTCGGAAGGAAGCGGAATGCCATGAAACGTAGTGACTCACTTACAGAATATTACAAAGAAAGGTCTTAAAATCTAGCGCCTAGATGTTAGTGCGCGTTTAAGTGGGTTAGTGTACATTTGAATAAAAAAAAAAAATTTTATAAATGACATCTTATCGTACTGAATCACTTACAGAATATTACAAAGAGGGGGCTTAAAATATAGCGCCTAGATGTTAGTGCGCGTTTGAGTGGGTTAGTATACATTTGAATAAAAAAATAATAATTTATAAATGACATCTTATTGTACTGAATCACTTACAGAATATTACAAAGAGGGGGCTTAAAATATAGCGCCTAGATGTTAGTGCACGTTTAAGTGGGTTAGTTTACATTTGAATGAAAAAAATTTCTAAATGACATCTTATAAATGTGGTGGTATATATGATAGATATTGTGTATGTTATAAACGAAACTTATGCAACGTGCTGATGATTCGGATGCATGGGAATTTGGTGGAACCCGGAAGCAAGGTCGAATGTGGAAAAGTATTCAGCTGAGCCAAGCTGGTCAAGGATTTCCGTGATATCGTGCATGGGGTAGGCGTCGCCGACTGTTTTTTCGTTAAGTTTTCTGTAGTCGATTACCATACGCCATCGTTTATTGCCGTCACTATCCGGTTTTTTTGGAACGATCCACACCGGGGAATTATACGGAGATGAGGAATGTTTAATAAGATTTTGTTTGAGTAGCTTATCAACTTGGGATTCAATTTCGTCTTTGTGAATTTTGGGAAAAGGGTATTGTTTGGTATGAATAGGCGTATTGTCCGTCGTGGGGATAGTGTGATGAGATAAATTGGTGGGGCCTAATTTATCACCTGGGAGATGAAGGAGATGGTTAAATTCTGTTACGAGGTTAAATATAGATTGTTTTTCGGTCTCATTCAAATAATCAAGATGTACGCTGCTCTTTAGGACGTCCAATCTTTCTGACCTACTGTCAGTCAAGAGCACTGTTGCGGCACCGGGACAGGGTGTACTGTCGTCAGGGATAGGAGGATCGGATTGCAGTTGCGCGAGGTCAGTGGACTGGATGGGGCAAGAGGGGGGATTATTAGTCGGTCGCGATGTACGCTTGGCGGCAGAAAGAATTAATGATTTGCTGAGGAGAGGGCCTGGGTGCGAAACGAGGGTTTTGGCGCGGGCATCGCTGTGGTGGTTACTCGATGCAGTGGGCGTAGCGTTGGGCATGACTGTACTCAGTGGCTCGTCGAACTCGTCTAGGGTTACTGTTGGGGGTCTTATCTCTACGGCAGATTCGTTACAATTGAACGCGTACGAGTAAGCTATGCCGTTCTGGTTTTCAACTAACGCTTCACCACATAGAACATTGTTGCCTAAATCGATGCGTTTAAGGTAACCTACTTTAGTGTCTGGGTTCGCAACTATTAGTGGGATGGCTTTCACGGTACGGGCCTGTATTGTAATTACGCGCGTTTTTTCGGGCGCGGACGAGGGTTCATCGAATTTACTAAAGTGGATTGGCAATGAGGATCCAAGCATCACCGAGTTTGAGTTGAAAGAAATAGTTGCTTTCTCTTTTCGTAAGAAGGGCTGGCCTAAGATGCCGTCGTGCGGAATCGGAAACGAGTCAGGGACCAAGTGAAAGGTATGGGATTTATTATTAAAACGTATTTCCGTTTTTGCGATAGTTTGCGTCTTTTTGTCCGTTATACCAGTCAGCGTCAAACGTTCGTCGGTTGTTCGTCGTACAAGGGGCCTAACGGAACTTTCTTCGACCAAGTTGACGTCTGCACCGGTGTCAATAATAAATGTAGATATTTTTATTAGCTCGGGGGTGTCGATCGAAATTAGTGGAGGGTCAGCTGAAGCTGTTATGGGGATATGACTTGAAGATCGGAACGCTAGTTGTTTGCATTGCTCGCGGGCGCGTTCTCCCCGCGGGCGATATTCCCGTTTAAATGTTTATTTGAGTCTGCATTGCCTTGGTTATTACGCGGAAAGGATCTACATCGGTCTACTGTGTGGCCTCTGCGATTACAATTACCGCAGTATAGTTCTTGATTTCTGTTGGTCCTGTTGCATTCATCGTGAAAGTGGCCCATTCTGCGACATTTAGTACAATATCTTTTACTTTGCAAACGGTGACATTCCGTGATGGAGTGACCCTGGTGGTTACAAAATTGACAAGTGCTGGGCAGAGCATTAACGTGGTCAGCAGAACTGGTGTTCGGATGGAGCGCTTGGGCGTAGGTTCCGGGTTCGGTACGAGGCGCTGGTTGATAAACGTAACCACGTGTGGGCAATCACATCAGGGGGGGGATAGAGGAGGCCGCGGTGGGCGCCTGAGAGGAGGAGCAGTATGGGGGGGTAACGGCAGACACATGGGTGTAGAGGGGGTAAAATAGTGTGCAGAGAATTGCATCTGACGGTTAATTAGCTCGGCTTCTTCACCTTCGGCGATGCTGACGGCAGTTTCGAAGGTTGGTAATGGTTTGATAGTAGCGATTCTCCACTCCAATTCTGGCCGAAGCCCTCTAATAAACGATCTAGAGGTATCCTTCTTTAGATCGTTCAGTAGAAGCGTTGCTAAGTCTGGTGGGTGTTTGGCTATGATCGCTGTGCTTATTTCTTTTGATATTGCTCTTATTCTGCACGAGTAATCTATAATGCGCTCATATGGTTGTTGTGTAACTCTATCTAATTGAGCAGATAACTGGCGTATGGGGATATCCGGGCGGTATGCTCGGCTAAGGGCAGTTATGAGGTCCTCGACGTCATTACAGTTAATGCCTATTAAATATTGGGAAGCGGGGCCTGTAACCTTTGATTGCGCAAATTTGGCGAAGGTCATTTTATCCGAAGCTTTCATAAGAGTCTCTACGTGACGTAATTGTTCTACAAATGAGTCAAAGGGCATGTTGTGGCCGTCAAAAGGGGGGATTGTCGGCAAGACATCTTTTACTGACCAAAAGTTTGAACCGGTTTCGTTAATTGGTGCCTTGTCGATTTAAACAGAGTATTGCAAGTATAGGAATAAAAATATCAACTTAGCACTAAGACTTAGAATAGACTTACAGGGCGAAGGTGAACGCAAAAACAGAGTACAGCATGGTTGTAGGCAGCTGGACGCAGGTGAAACTTGAAGAGGCGATACACGTCATGCGTCGGCACGAGGAGGGTATAGATGAGGTACTCCGTGGCGTGTTGATAAATAAGTGTGGTAATCCAGGTCTTAGGGCGATGCCACTTTCGGGTCCAGATTCTCTTCTTAACAGGGTTGCAGGAGTCCGAATGAGCGGGAAGGGTCCATTCGATATTCGTCGGTTCGAAAGGTGATGTGTTCAGATGCGGTGTGCGGCTTAACTTGGCTGTCGCACTGAATTTCCACTCGCTACACAGTTATTCGACGTCGTATCTATCGATGAATTTCAATAGTACCAAAATGTGACGGAGTTATTGAGATTGGGGACTCTTTGCAGAGCCTGTATCCGTGGCGAGTTGAATAGGTTCTGCGTGCCTGTCACAGTACTTTGTGGCCCAGAGTTCTTTCGTAACACGGCTATCACTGATTGGTACGGCGTCAGAAATTTTGAGCACTGAACACTTTCGTAGAAAACATGCAGCACTGCACTGACGAGTAGGTCGACGGGCATCCCACCGCTGCCACCAAAATGTTACGGGGTAGATTGCGTAGGCTCCGATGAGCGGTAATCGGAGCTTATTCCACGCCCAGCCAAGGTGTTATTTGGCCATTGTAGGGTCCGTTCACGTCGACTATGCACTCGCGTGCTACTACTCCCAATGCAGGAAGGGAATGGAATAGAAAGGGATCGGTATTAAGGGAAGGTAAACGATTTAAAGTATATGATTATTTATTAGTGGTCAATGCAACGGAGCCGGTCAAGGGAAAAAGGGTATGGTCTTGGTTTAGAGTGATAGGTGTCTTGCTTGAGTGCTGGGATGGATCTGCCTGCTTCTGCCGGATGTAGCAGGCAAGCTAGCCGCGAGTTACAGGAGAACCTGCTGACTCGCGAACGATAAGGGTAGACTACAGAGCGTAAGGTAACTAAGAGCGTGGGAAAGGAATATGAAGTCTGGAGGACGTAACAAATGGTTATTGTTTTTTTTCCGAAATTTTTTTTTCAAAAGTAAATTAAAAATTATAATATACATATTAAATTTATTTTTAATTTTTTTTTCTTTCAATTAATTATATATGTATATATACAAATCATACATTATTGTGATTGAATATAAAAATGAAGGCAATTGAATTGAATAATATGATGGTATAAAAAATAATTAATCGGGGTTTACCATTTTTCTTGTATTCAAGAATAATTGATTCTCAAAAATTAAAAATCTGAAATCAAATAACTAATCATATATCTATTTGTGTGTTTTCTTTGAACTTTTCAATAAGTTGTGATCCATCGTATGAATGTTTCAAAGTACAATCCATGAAGTACATCAAATGGCATTTTTTTAATGAATTATATTTTCATTTTAATTAATATGTAAACAAATAATCAAAAAATATATAGGATTCTTTTTATAATTATATTTTTCTCGAAAAATTTCAATTATTGTGAAGATATTTTTCGATGAAAATTCTTCTTTCTTCAAAAGTGAATTGAAAATTATAATATATTTAAATGAAATACATATAATAAATTTATTCATCATTTTTTCCATTTAATTAATAATATATATTTACAAATTATACATTATCATAATTCAATATAAATAGGGGCAATTGAATTGAATAATTTGATGATAATGAAAATAATTAATCCGAAATAATCTTTTTTCTGGAATTGAAGAATAATTCATTTTCAACAATTAAAAATATGAAATTGAATAACTAATCATTCATCTATCCGTATGTTTTCATCAAACTTTTCAATAAGTTGTAATCCAATGTGGAAATGTTCGAAATCACGATCCATAAAGTACATTGAATGGCATTTTTCGATTGGATACTATCTTTATTATAATTAATATGTGAGCGAAAAATTGAAAAATATATAGAATTTTTCTAGTGATTATATTCATTTTCAAAAAATTTCATTAATGTGATAATTTTTTTTTCAATTCTTTTTTTTCTAAAAGTTAATTGAAAATTATAATATATACAAATATAGTATAAATGATAAATTTATCTATCATTTCATTCACTCAATCAATCATATATATTCACAAATTATACATGAATATAATTGATTACAAATGTATGCGGATGAATTTAATAATTCAATGATACAAAATAAAATAATCCAAATGAATCATATTTCTTAAATTAAAAAATAATAGGTTTTCGAAATTTAAAAATATGAAATTAAATAACTAATCATTTATCTGTCTGTATGTTTTCTTTACACTTTTCAACAAGTTCTAATCCATTGTATGAATGTTCCAAATTGCAATCCATAAAGGACATTAAATGGCATTTTTTTAATGGATAACATTTCTATTTCAATTAAAATGTGAGCGAGTAATCAACAAATATATAGAAATTTTCTAATAATCATATTTATTTCTAATTAATTTGATTAGTGTAAGAAATTTTTTGTTTTTCTAGAAATTCTTTTTTTTTCAAAAGTGAATTAAAAATTATAATATATATAGATAAAATATAAATGATAAATTAATTTTCTCATTTTTTTTATTCAACAATTTTGTATATATATATAAATTGCCCACTGATATAATTAAATATAAATGGGGACAATTAAATCAAATAGTTCAGTAATATTAAAAATAATTCATTTCAATAGATCATTTTTCTTGAATTCAAGAATAATTAATTTTGAAAAATTGAAAATATAAAATTAAATAACTAATCACATATCTATCCGTAAGTTTTCTTCAGACTTTTCAATAAGTTCTAATCCATTGTACTAATGTTCCAAACTACAACCCATAAGGGACATTGAATGGCATTTTTTCAATTAATACTTTTTTTATTCGAATTCATATGTGAGCGAATAATTGAAAAATACAAAGAATTCTTCTAATCATTATATTCAATTTCCCTCCTTTTACAAGTGAATTGAAAATCATAATATATATAAATAAAATGTGAATAATGAATTTATTTATCATTCAATTCATTTAATCAATTATGTATATACAAATTATACAATAATATTATCGATTAGAAATGTAGGCGAACAAATTGAATGATTTAATAATATAAAAAGAAATAATTAAAATAAATCATATTTCCTGAATTAAAAAATAATCAGATTTTGAAAATTCAAAATATCGGATAGAATAACTGATTATTCATCTGTCTGTGTATTTTCTTTAGACGTTTCAATGAGTTCTAATCCATTGTATGAATGTTCCGAATTGCAATCCATAAAGGACATTGTATGGCATTTTTTTAATGAATAATATTTTTATCTTAATTAATACGTAAGCGAGTAATCGAAAAATATGTGGGATTTTATTCATATATGTATTTATTTTCAAAAAATTTGATTAATTCGAGAATTTTTTTATTCTATGAAATTTTCCTTTCTTTGAAATTGAATTGAAAATTATAATACATATAGATAAAATATAAATAATAAATTTATTCATCATTTTCTATTATTTAATCAATTATATGTATATACAAATTTTACATTAAGATAATTCAATATGAATGGTGGCAATTGAATTGAATACTTTGATGATATAAAAAATAATGAATTTTTGATAAATCATATTTCTCAAATTAACAAATAATTTGTTTTTTAAAGATAAAAATGTGAACTAGAATAACTGATTATTCATCTGTCTGTATGTTTTCTTGAGACGTTTCAATAAGTTCTAATCCATTGTGTGAATGTTCTAAATTACAATCCATATAGGACATTGGATAGCATTTTTTCAATGAATAATATTTTTATTTTAAATAATATGTAAGCAAATTGTTACGGGGTAGATTGCGTAGGCTCCGATGAGCGGTAATCGGAGCTCACTCCACGCCCAGCCAAGGTGTTATTTGGCCATTGTAGGGTCCGTTCACGTCGACTATGCACTCGCGTGCTACTACTCCCAATGCAGGAAGTGAATGGAATAGAAAGGGATCGGTATTAAGGGAAGGTGAACGATTTAAAGTATATGGTTGTTTATTAGTGGTCAATGCAACGGAGTCGGTCAAGGGAAAAAAGGTTTGGTCTTGGTTTAGAGGGATAGGTGTCTTGCTTGAGCGCTGGGATGGATCTGCCTGGTTTTGCCGGATGTAGCAGGCAAGCTAGCCGCGAGTTACAGGAGAACCTGCTGACTCGCGAACGATAAGGGTAGACTACAGAGCGTAAAGTAACTAAGAGCGTGGGAAGGGAATATAAAGTCTGGAGGACGTAACACGCCCCCCCTTGGGGAAGAACATTCGGTGAGAGTACGAAATAGGATGTTCGGAAGGAAGCGGAATGCCATGAAACGTAGTGACTCACTTACAGAATATTACAAAGAAAGGTCTTAAAATCTAGCGCCTAGATGTTAGTGCGCGTTTAAGTGGGTTAGTGTACATTTGAATAAAAAAAAAAAATTTTATAAATGACATCTTATCGTACTGAATCACTTACAGAATATTACAAAGAGGGGGCTTAAAATATAGCGCCTAGATGTTAGTGCGCGTTTGAGTGGGTTAGTATACATTTGAATAAAAAAATAATAATTTATAAATGACATCTTATTGTACTGAATCACTTACAGAATATTACAAAGAGGGGGCTTAAAATATAGCGCCTAGATGTTAGTGCACGTTTAAGTGGGTTAGTTTACATTTGAATGAAAAAAATTTCTAAATGACATCTTATAAATGTGGTGGTATATATGATAGATATTGTGTATGTTATAAACGAAACTTATGCAACGTGCTGATGATTCGGATGCATGGGAATTTGGTGGAACCCGGAAGCAAGGTCGAATGTGGAAAAGTATTCAGCTGAGCCAAGCTGGTCAAGGATTTCCGTGATATCGTGCATGGGGTAGGCGTCGCCGACTGTTTTTTCGTTAAGTTTTCTGTAGTCGATTACCATACGCCATCGTTTATTGCCGTCACTATCCGGTTTTTTTGGAACGATCCACACCGGGGAATTATACGGAGATGAGGAATGTTTAATAAGATTTTGTTTGAGTAGCTTATCAACTTGGGATTCAATTTCGTCTTTGTGAATTTTGGGAAAAGGGTATTGTTTGGTATGAATAGGCGTATTGTCCGTCGTGGGGATAGTGTGATGAGATAAATTGGTGGGGCCTAATTTATCACCTGGGAGATGAAGGAGATGGTTAAATTCTGTTACGAGGTTAAATATAGATTGTTTTTCGGTCTCATTCAAATAATCAAGATGTACGCTGCTCTTTAGGACGTCCAATCTTTCTGACCTACTGTCAGTCAAGAGCACTGTTGCGGCACCGGGACAGGGTGTACTGTCGTCAGGGATAGGAGGATCGGATTGCAGTTGCGCGAGGTCAGTGGACTGGATGGGGCAAGAGGGGGGATTATTAGTCGGTCGCGATGTACGCTTGGCGGCAGAAAGAATTAATGATTTGCTGAGGAGAGGGCCTGGGTGCGAAACGAGGGTTTTGGCGCGGGCATCGCTGTGGTGGTTACTCGATGCAGTGGGCGTAGCGTTGGGCATGACTGTACTCAGTGGCTCGTCGAACTCGTCTAGGGTTACTGTTGGGGGTCTTATCTCTACGGCAGATTCGTTACAATTGAACGCGTACGAGTAAGCTATGCCGTTCTGGTTTTCAACTAACGCTTCACCACATAGAACATTGTTGCCTAAATCGATGCGTTTAAGGTAACCTACTTTAGTGTCTGGGTTCGCAACTATTAGTGGGATGGCTTTCACGGTACGGGCCTGTATTGTAATTACGCGCGTTTTTTCGGGCGCGGACGAGGGTTCATCGAATTTACTAAAGTGGATTGGCAATGAGGATCCAAGCATCACCGAGTTTGAGTTGAAAGAAATAGTTGCTTTCTCTTTTCGTAAGAAGGGCTGGCCTAAGATGCCGTCGTGCGGAATCGGAAACGAGTCAGGGACCAAGTGAAAGGTATGGGATTTATTATTAAAACGTATTTCCGTTTTTGCGATAGTTTGCGTCTTTTTGTCCGTTATACCAGTCAGCGTCAAACGTTCGTCGGTTGTTCGTCGTACAAGGGGCCTAACGGAACTTTCTTCGACCAAGTTGACGTCTGCACCGGTGTCAATAATAAATGTAGATATTTTTATTAGCTCGGGGGTGTCGATCGAAATTAGTGGAGGGTCAGCTGAAGCTGTTATGGGGATATGACTTGAAGATCGGAACGCTAGTTGTTTGCATTGCTCGCGGGCGCGTTCTCCCCGCGGGCGATATTCCCGTTTAAATGTTTATTTGAGTCTGCATTGCCTTGGTTATTACGCGGAAAGGATCTACATCGGTCTACTGTGTGGCCTCTGCGATTACAATTGCCGCAGTATAGTTCTTGATTTCTGTTGGTCCTGTTGCATTCATCGTGAAAGTGGCCCATTCTGCGACATTTAGTACAATATCTTTTACTTTGCAAACGGTGACATTCCGTGATGGAGTGACCCTGGTGGTTACAAAATTGACAAGTGCTGGGCAGAGCATTAACGTGGTCAGCAGAACTGGTGTTCGGATGGAGCGCTTGGGCGTAGGTTCCGGGTTCGGTACGAGGCGCTGGTTGATAAACGTAACCACGTGTGGGCAATCACATCAGGGGGGGGATAGAGGAGGCCGCGGTGGGCGCCTGAGAGGAGGAGCAGTATGGGGGGGTAACGGCAGACACATGGGTGTAGAGGGGGTAAAATAGTGTGCAGAGAATTGCATCTGACGGTTAATTAGCTCGGCTTCTTCACCTTCGGCGATGCTGACGGCAGTTTCGAAGGTTGGTAATGGTTTGATAGTAGCGATTCTCCACTCCAATTCTGGCCGAAGCCCTCTAATAAACGATCTAGAGGTATCCTTCTTTAGATCGTTCAGTAGAAGCGTTGCTAAGTCTGGTGGGTGTTTGGCTATGATCGCTGTGCTTATTTCTTTTGATATTGCTCTTATTCTGCACGAGTAATCTATAATGCGCTCATATGGTTGTTGTGTAACTCTATCTAATTGAGCAGATAACTGGCGTATGGGGATATCCGGGCGGTATGCTCGGCTAAGGGCAGTTATGAGGTCCTCGACGTCATTACAGTTAATGCCTATTAAATATTGGGAAGCGGGGCCTGTAACCTTTGATTGCGCAAATTTGGCGAAGGTCATTTTATCCGAAGCTTTCATAAGAGTCTCTACGTGACGTAATTGTTCTACAAATGAGTCAAAGGGCATGTTGTGGCCGTCAAAAGGGGGGATTGTCGGCAAGACATCTTTTACTGACCAAAAGTTTGAACCGGTTTCGTTAATTGGTGCCTTGTCGATTTAAACAGAGTATTGCAAGTATAGGAATAAAAATATCAACTTAGCACTAAGACTTAGAATAGACTTACAGGGCGAAGGTGAACGCAAAAACAGAGTACAGCATGGTTGTAGGCAGCTGGACGCAGGTGAAACTTGAAGAGGCGATACACGTCATGCGTCGGCACGAGGAGGGTATAGATGAGGTACTCCGTGGCGTGTTGATAAATAAGTGTGGTAATCCAGGTCTTAGGGCGATGCCACTTTCGGGTCCAGATTCTCTTCTTAACAGGGTTGCAGGAGTCCGAATGAGCGGGAAGGGTCCATTCGATATTCGTCGGTTCGAAAGGTGATGTGTTCAGATGCGGTGTGCGGCTTAACTTGGCTGTCGCACTGAATTTCCACTCGCTACACAGTTATTCGACGTCGTATCTATCGATGAATTTCAATAGTACCAAAATGTGACGGAGTTATTGAGATTGGGGACTCTTTGCAGAGCCTGTATCCGTGGCGAGTTGAATAGGTTCTGCGTGCCTGTCACAGTACTTTGTGGCCCAGAGTTCTTTCGTAACACGGCTATCACTGATTGGTACGGCGTCAGAAATTTTGAGCACTGAACACTTTCGTAGAAAACATGCAGCACTGCACTGACGAGTAGGTCGACGGGCATCCCACCGCTGCCACCAAAATGTTACGGGGTAGATTGCGTAGGCTCCGATGAGCGGTAATCGGAGCTTATTCCACGCCCAGCCAAGGTGTTATTTGGCCATTGTAGGGTCCGTTCACGTCGACTATGCACTCGCGTGCTACTACTCCCAATGCAGGAAGGGAATGGAATAGAAAGGGATCGGTATTAAGGGAAGGTAAACGATTTAAAGTATATGATTATTTATTAGTGGTCAATGCAACGGAGTCGGTCAAGGGAAAAAGGGTATGGTCTTGGTTTAGAGTGATAGGTGTCTTGCTTGAGTGCTGGGATGGATCTGCCTGCTTCTGCCGGATGTAGCAGGCAAGCTAGCCGCGAGTTACAGGAGAACCTGCTGACTCGCGAACGATAAGGGTAGACTACAGAGCGTAAGGTAACTAAGAGCGTGGGAAAGGAATAGGAAGTCTGGAGGACGTAACATTCACATCAATTAAATTCATTAAAAATAAATATAATCATTCAAAATACCCTATATATTTTTTAATTACTTGCCCACATATTATTGGAATGAAAATGTTATTCATTAAAAGGAAGCCGTTTGATTTACTTTATGAATTGTAATTTGGAACATTCATACAATGGATTAGAAGTTATTATAAGGTTTAAGGGAGCTTTCCAGTGTGACAGCCCGAAAAATTGCTGTTTTTCGCGATTTTTTTTTTCAAGAAAAAATAATCTAATCGGTCTGGTTTTTTTTTGTATATTAATTCGGTATTGAAAAATACAAAACAATTTTTAAAGATCGATTCATTCATTAATTAATATCTATAAAAATGATGAAACAATTGTTGCAGAAAATGCACTTGGATGTGGTGTCCACGTTGGGGGTCACAATTTTGATCTGAAACAAAAAACACAAAAAGATTATTGATCGGTATATAATTGGCTTTCGTGCTATGGAGGCTTTTTTCTTTATTTTTTTTTTTTTTGCAAAAATGACGCCGGTTTGAACAAAAAGTATCGATTTTAGCATTTTTTTTGGCAGTTTTCTTTACAAAAAAATAGGAAGATGTTGAAAAAAAAAAAGCTTCCATAGCACGATAAACAATGACGTTAAGAATATTGTGTAAAAAATTCAACTCGATAGCTTTAAAACTCTGCCCTCCAAGTTGGACACCGTTTTGAAAAATGCTGTTTCGAGAAAAACGCGTTCAAAGTTTCAAGTGAGGGAATTATAAGTAAATCGTTTACTTACGGTCAATCAGCGATGCCAGGTCCATACAATATCCCTTCTGCTTCTTCGAAAAGATCGTACTCAATGGATTGTTCAGTCTGACGAGCTGTCCTCGCCTCTTTGCTATCCAGGGACGCCCGGCGGTTTGCTTGGGTGATGCACGCATTCTTGTACTTAGCGGCGAAATCTGCGGCGCTCGGCCCTATCGTGCATCCCATCGTCTCCAAAATTTTCAAAATTGGGTCGTAACCTTCATTGAAGGTGCACACAGCACACTGCGTAGCGATTTCTACTATCTGCTTGCCGCAGAATACGTGCTTTGGGGCTAGTTGCCACACACAGTGATTGATTGATTTTCAAGAATTTAGCACGCCATCCGCTTTTTTTTGAAAATTGAGTGGGACAAAGAAATAAGTCGAGCGACTAATTTACGGCTAATTAACGGCAAATTATGCAATAGTCCGAATTCACATTTTCGACAATTAGCGAGCCAAGTTCATGTACGTGCAGGTAGGAACGAGACAATAGAAATAACGGTCGCACAGGCAGACGGCCGACGCAGCAGCTGTAGCGCTCCGTTGCCTTCTTCCAAGAAATGCTGTACAGTAACCGAAATAATCTGAATTTCGGCATGAAAATTCTAGGGAATATTCGGAAGAGTGTATACTATTCGATAAAGCAAAAAAAAAATCGATTTTTTGAAAATTCCACACTGGAAAGCTCCCTTAAAGAACACATACAGATAGATAAATAATTATTTATTTAATTTCATATTTTTAATTTTTAAGAATTAATTATTCTTCAATTAAGGAGAAATAATTAATTTAAATTAATTATTTTCTTACTTTATTAAATTATTTAACTCAATTACCTAGATTTATATTTAATTATATTAATGTATAACATATATACATATATACATATATTATAATTTTCAATTTACTTTTGAAAAAAGAGAAATTTTGAAAAAAAAATTTTTTTCACATTGATTAAATTCATTAAAAATGAATATCATTATTAAAAAAATCCTATATATCTTTCAATTATTTGCTCACACATTAATTAAAATAAAAATATTATTCATTAAGAAAATGCCATTTAATTTACTTTATGAATTGTAATTTGGAACATTTACACAATGGATTAGAACTTATTATAAGGTTTAAAGAAAACATACAGATAGATCAATGATTATTTATTTAATTTCATATTTTGAATTTTTAAAAATTGATTATTCTTCTATTGAGGAAAAATAATTTATTTAAATTAATTATTTTGTCATTTCATTAAATTATTTAACCTAATTACCTCCATTTATATTCAATTATTATAATGTATAATATATATAAATAAATGTATTTATATTTAATTATATTGATGTATACCATATATATATATATATATATATATTATTATATATATTATATGAATAAAAATATCATTCATTAAGAAAATGCAATTCAATTTACTTGATGAATTGTAATTTGGAACATTAATACAATGGATGAGAACTTATTATGAGGTTTAAAGAAAACATACAGATAGATAAATGATTATTTATTTAATTACATATTTTTAATTTTCAAAAATCATTATTCCTCAATTCAAGAAGAATAATTTATTCAAATTGATTATTTTCTCATTTTATTAAATTTTATAACTTAATTACCTCCATTTATATTCAATTATATTTATGTAAAATATATATATATATATATATATATATATACAGGGTGTCCCTAAATTGAGGGACACGGACCAGCGAGCGTGATACCTGACTGAAATGCAACCGAGAATTTCTTTACCGGAAGCTCGTCCGACGCATAGTTTTTGAATTATAAGCGATAGCGTTAGGCCAATCAGAGTGCACCATTTCATCTGGATTTGCCGCCACGGAAATTGCTGTTTTGTTCGTCTGGGTGAATTATTATTATTCGGTTACAAACTAAATATCGGCACCTCCCCTCACTCGCTGTTGTACCCCTTCTCGAGCGCTGACCTCGGTATTGTTGCCGCGGCACACGCTACCGGCCGCACACCCACGGACGCACACTCGTGTGTGTGAAAATAAGCGAATGCCCAGCTCCACAATACTACGAAACACACATACACGAGTGAAAATAAAAACAAATCTCGAAATAAATCAGCGGATTTAAGATTTAATGTTATAAAACACTTCCAATCATCGACGTATGCATAAAACTAGAGATTTTAGATGATTGATATGCCGTTAGGGTTCATAATTAGTCATTCAATCAATCTGAATTATGCTTTCCGAACATTTTTTGTGTCTTTGCAACATAACTTTTCCACTAGTTTGAAATTCATCATTGACATCCGATTTTTCAATAATGCGAGGGAACAACAACTCGCTGAAATGACGTGTCAATAGGTTTGTAAATCACTTACGATTCACCTGAGTTAACACAAAATAACTGTATAAATGAGAATTCACTGACTCACTAAAAATGATAACTGAAATCTGGAGAATTATTTGAGATTTAACTGAATTAGGAAGAGTTGTAATAAGTCAAGTTACTTTGAATAACTTTAGATTCGTGCCAAAATTTTATGTTTAGAGAGAAAAATAATTAAATTCAAATAAAAAAGTAATTTTAAATCAAGAAGAAGGAAATTCCCAAATACCTGAATTCAAATGAAGCAATTTCAATTTAATAAATCTATCTGAATTTGAAGAAAAATAATTATTATTATTTGGAATAGAAAAATGAAGTCGAATTACATGAATAAATTCAATTAATTCAACTCAAAAAAATATGGTGTCATTCAAATTCCCAGTTATTTCCTCGTCTATTCAATGTGGGTCTGGAGCCGCTTGTTTACTAACACGAACGATGCAATACAGTATCGATGTATGTATGTATGTAATCTTTATTGTTCCCCTTGGGGTTACAAGGACTTCCCTTTTCTTCTTCCTTTACAATATTTTTTTTTTTTTTTTTTTTTTTTTTTTTTTTTTTTTTTACATGTTTTCTTAACCTATTCTTACCCTAATTCTTACTTCCTACCTTATCCTTACTTATTTTCTAATTGCCTGTGTCCTGTGCCATTGCCTTGCCATTCCCTTACTTTCCCTCTTATCCTTTCCTTACTTTTTATCCTTATCTTTACTTAACCTTATCCTATTTTACCTTATTCTATTCCCTAATTCGTCCTTATCCTAATCGACTTCCATTTCCCATTCATATCTCACTCTTTCATTCTCTTGTACATCCCTGATCCTTTCCAATTCTCTCATCCAGACTTCTCCCCCCCCCTCCTCACCTAACATCTCCCTCACCACCTCCTGCCAGCTTTCCTCCCTTCTATCCCAGCCTACGCACCTTTCCCATACGTGCTCCCATGTTTCCTCCGCCCCCCCGCACACCCTACACCTTCTCTTTTCCTCTTCTTCCCAGTACCTTGCCTCCTTCATCTCGCTTCCTAACCTAAATCTTGCCACCCTTATCCACCTGCTTTCTCCCCATCCCTTTCCCAGATATCCTGGTATCCCTTCTCCTTTCACTAGCCTGTACCATCTGTTGTACCTCGATTCCCTTATTTTCTCCCACCTCTCTTTTCTCTGTTCTTCCCTCTCTCTCTCCTCTATTTCCCTAAACTCCATCTCGCCCCTCTCCCTTCTCGCGACTACCTCTCTACTCTCTGCTCCCCTTTCCGCAAAGAAACTTTCCCTTTCTCTTTCCCACCTCGATCCCTGCCTCCCAGCTTCTGCCTTGTCCCTTATCTCTTCCCAGCATCTCCTAGCTAACTCGCTACCCTCCCCTCTCTCCAGCTTCCTTTCAAAATTCCATGCCCTTCTCCCTGCCCTAATCCTTAGTTTCTCCCTCTGTAGTTCCTCCCTTACTAAATATCCCGGTGTTCTCCCATCCACTCCTAATGTCCATCTCAAAAATCTATCCTGTACCGCCTCGACCGCCCTCCACTCTCTCCACCCCCATATCTCCGATGCATACTCTATTACCGTCCATACTAGCCTGTCAAATAACCAAATCCTTTTTTCCCAATCCCTCCCAAACCTTCTTTTTCCTATTCCCCATACCTGCCTCATTACTACCCCTGCCTTCCGTACTCTCTCTTTCACCTGTGCTTCCTGTCCCCCATTGCACTTTACTCTATACCCTAAATAGCTGAACTCTTTCACCTCCTCTATCCTTTTCCCTTTCCATCTCCAATCTATGTTTTTCCTTCTACCGCCTCCTTTCCTAAATCTCATAATCTTTGATTTCCCTACATTTACCGTCAGCCTTTTCCTATCCATATACCTTTCTAACTTCCTAATCATTACCTCCATTTCCTCTTCACTTTCCGCTAGTAACACCATATCATCCGCATAAGCTAACGTGCATACCCTGCCGCCTGCTGGCTCCACCCCCCCAACCCTTCTCCCTCTCCCCATTTCCTCTTCTAAGTCCGCCAGCAGCAGGTTGAACACATGCGGACTGAGCGGACATCCCTGCCTTACCCCCCTCGCTGTCCAAAACGCCTCTCCTAGCTTACCCCCGCTCCTTACTCGACTCTTTGTTTCCTTGTAAATTTCCTCTATCCTTACCCTTAGCCCTTCCCTCACCCCTCTCCTTTCCATAGTCTCCCACAGCACCTTCCTGTTCACTGAATCAAAAGCAGCTTTCAGGTCCACAAAAAACGCCACCATCTTTCCCTTATCCTTTCCCACCTGCCTATTGATTAAATAGTTAAGAACATATATATTGTCAATGGTGCCCATGCCTTTTCTGAAACCCGTTTGGTTTTGCGGTATCAAGCCCTTTTCTTCTACCTCTCTTTCTAACCTATCCGCTAATGCCATCGCATACACCTTATATAGAGTTGGCATCAAAGTCACCCCCCTATACTCTTCTACCCTTTTCCCCTCCCCCTTCTTAACTATCGGCGCTATCAATCCCTCCCTCCAATCCTCTGGCCAGCCCTCCCCCACCCAAACTCTGTTACATGTTTTCCATATCCACTGCTCCATTTCTTCCCCCCCATACCTCCATACCTCGCTAACTATTCCATCCCCCCCTGGTGCCTTTCCATCCCTCAGCTTTCCTATCACCTTTTTAATCTCTTCCCTCTGCAGCTCCCCTTCCCCGTCCCCCTTCCTATTTACCGACTCCCCGCCTTCTGTTACCTTGCTTTCTACCCCGCCTAATACTCCCATGAAATACTCCCTCCACTCCTGATCTCCTATTTCTTCATTCACCCTCTTCCACTTCTTTCTTTCCCTATTAACTATCTCCCATACCTTGCTTTCTGTCCTTGCTTCCGCTGCTTCTTTTATGAATCCCTCATTTTCTTTCTTTTTCCTCTCCTCGCATAGCCTATTATATTCCCTTCTTTCCTTTCTATACGCGTCCCCTTCCCCCTCCCCCTTTCTCCATTTCCTTAGACTCTGCCTAACTTCCGCTTTTTTTCGCCTACATTCCTCGTCCCACCATCCCTTTTTCGCTTCCCTCCCCCTCCCTCCTACATCTAAGGCTCGTCTAAACTCCCTTATTCTTTTCTCTATCTCTTTCCCTACATCCACTTCTCCTATCCCCTCCCATTTGACTTCTGTTCTAAACCTCATCCTACCCTCCTCCGTCCAGTCTCCTCTATTAGTTCCCCCTACTCTTTTTCCCTTCCTTGTCCTAGCCACTGCCCCCCTCAACCACACTATTACCGGGTGATGATCCGAGTCAACCCTATCCCCAATCTCTATCCTTTTGACCCTATCCCTCACCTCGATGTCTCTCATAGCGTAGTCTATCACTGTCACCCCTGCCCCTCCTACATACGTAAATTCTCCCTCCTCATCCCCCTCTATGTTCCCGTTCATTATTGTCCATCCTGTCTCCTCTAAAAATTGCACCAGCTGCCTACCTTCCGAGTTTATTTTCCTGTCCTTTGATTTCCTACTCCTACTCTCCTCCTCTCCTTCTCCCCAGCATCCTCCCCCCTCCTGCCCTGTCCTTGCATTAAAATCACCCCCCACTAACACTTTTACCCCTCCCTCTATCTCTTCTGCCCGCTCCTTCAATTCCCCTATCTTTTCTTTGAGGTCCCCATTTACGTATATTCCTATTACTACCCATTTTTCCCCCCCTACACTTATTTTCCTTTCTATCATGCCCTCTTTTACCTCTTCCCTCCCTCCCTCCCCACTTACTATCTCCCTTCTTACCCCTGATAGCATTCCGCCTATTGCTCTTCCCTTCCTATTTTTTCGAACCGCATACTGCACTTCCCATTCATACCCTACTGGCAACTTATTTCTAATCCTTTCCCACCCCTTCTTTTCTATCCATGTCTCCATTAGAAATATTACATCCCACTCCCCTAGCCCCCTCCAGAAATCTTCATCCTTTCTCGCGAGCCCCGCCACATTCCAAAAAGCTACTTTCCACCCCTCCCTTTCTGTCTCGCCTACTCCCCTCTCTCTCCTCCTTATTTCCCTCCCCACCTGCCTCTGCCCCCCCCCACTACCCATTCCCCCGACTGCCTTTCCCTACGTACCCTTCCCTGTGCTTCTATACTTCCCTCTTGTCTTTCCTCGCTTGCTGACCTTTCCCTATCGCTTTCCCCCACTTTTCCCCTCCCCTCCCTTTGCCCCCCTTCCCTCCCCTCCCTTTGCCCCCCTTCCCTCGCTCTCCCTGTACCATCCCTAAGCACTTCTCCTATCTCATCCCACTTCCACATTTTCCCTTCTATCCAGATCTTTGCATACCCTATTCTTACTCTGTTTCCCCTTCTCTCCTCAATAGCTGCTATCTCCCTCAACTTCCATTTCATTCTTCTCTCTGCCCAGGTGAGATCCTCGTCTATTCTCTCCTCCCTCCCTTTGAGTAGGCTTTTTCTTCCCATTACCTGCCTCTTTTGCTCCCTATTTCCTAGTCTTGCTATCCATATACCCTTTTCTCCCCCCTTTTTCGCGCCTACCTCCCACATATCCTTTACCTCAACCTCTACCCCTATCAGCTGCAAAATCTTTTTCAACTCTTCCTTTTCTCTTCCCTTCTCAAGTCTCGCTCCTCTCAATACTATATTTCCCCTTCTTTCTTCCCTTTCTTTCCTCTCTATGGCCCACTCCATCTCTTTTAATCTATCTATTGTTACCTGCGCCACTTCCGCATTTCCCTGTACCTGCCTTTCTCCCCCTCCTTCTGCACTCTTCTTTTCTAATTCTATCAGCCTTTCCTTTACCCTTTCCATCTCACCCCCTCTCCGCTCTTCTACCTCTTCTAGTCTTTTACCTAGATCCCTTATCATTTCCTTCATCTCCCCCCTCTCTACTTCCCACTGCTCTTCCCTTCTAGCCATTTCGCCTTTAATCTTTTCCACTTCTTCCCTGATCCCCCTTCCCTGCCCTTTGACCTCCTCTAGACCTATCTTTAGCTCTTCCCTAATCAACCTTAACATATCTTGTATACCCCCTCCCTCTACCTTCCCTTCCTCCCCTGTCTTACCCTCCGGCGATCGGTGCACTTTCCTGCTTTTCCCAAATACTCTTTCTCTTTCCTGCAACTCGTCTGCCTCTTCCTCCCCTTTTTCCCCTTCCTCCTCCCGCTTTCTCTTCCATAAGTCTAGCACCGTCGCCGACGATCCCAGGCTATGCCTCCTATCCCTCCCTAACGCTGCAACTGCCCCCGGCCTACCTTTCTTTTTCTCCTCCTCTTCCCTGTTCGCCCCTTCTTTTTGGCCACCCGCGTTACTCATACTATTTCTCTCCTTCACCGCTCCCTACCTTATCTATCCGCCGCCTACCTGTCTACTCTATCCCCCTTCTTACTCCCTAGGTGTCACTGCCTATTCCTATCTTATCCGAATCGTTGCCGTCCGCCTGCTCTTTCTGCCTAACCTCAAAACTCTCCCCCTTCTTTCTTTTTCCCCCGCCCTTCCCTTCTATCCCTGCCTCCCTATTCCCTTCACCCGACCGCCCGTCTATGTCTTCCCCGCTCCTTCTCTGCCCTATTTCCTTTTCTCCTCACCTTTGCTATCCTGCTAAATTCTCTCCTTTTCTCTCGGACTCTTTCGCACACCTGTCACTCACATTCAGAACGGAAACGGAAGTCCGTATCGATGTATGTGATTTAAGTAACAATTACTCAAAATTTGTCAAACTCAAAAATATTTTGAATAAGACTATGAATTATCGAAATATCTCTTCTGATATTAAGACTACACGCAGAAATTTACCAAATTGATTAATTTTTACCAATTTGATCGAGCCATGTCCGATTACTTTGTTGAAATCGATTAATCGATACATCGATTATTCTCAGATAAGTGTCCATCACTAGCATTGATCTCAACAATTTCAACGTTACTTGCCACTCCAGACCCACATTGAATCGACGAGGAAATAACTGGGAATTTGAATGAAACCATATTTTTTTGAGTTGAATTGATTGAATTTATTCATGTAATTCGACTTCATTTTTCTATTCCAAATAATAATAATTATTTTTCTTCAAATTCAGATAGATTTATTAAATTGAAATTGCTTCATTTGAATTCAGGTATTTGGGAATTTCCTTCTTCTTGATTTAAAATTACTTTTTTATTTGAATTTAATTATTTTTCTCTCTAAACATAAAATTTTTGCACGAATCTAAAGTTATTCAAAGTAACTTGACTTATTACAACTCTTTCTAATTCAGTTAAATCTCAAATAATTCTCCAGATTTCAGTTATCATTTTTAGTGAGTCAGTGAATTCTCATTTATTCAGTTATTTTGTGTTAACTCAGGTGAATCGTAAGTGATTTACAAACCTATTGACACGTCATTTCAGCGAGTTGTTGTTCCCTCGCATTATTGAAAAATCGGATGTCAATGATGAATTTCAAACTAGTGGAAAAGTTATGTTGCAAAGACACAAAAAATGTTCGGAAAGCATAATTCAGATTGATTGAATGACTAATTATGAACCCTAACGGCATATCAATCATCTAAAATCTCTAGTTTTATGCATACGTTGATGATTGGAAGTGTTTTATAACATTAAATCTTAAATCCGCTGATTTATTTCGAGATTTGTTTTTATTTTCACTCGTGTATGTGTGTTTCGTAGTATTGTGGAGCTGGGCATTCGCTTATTTTCACACACACGAGTGTGCGTCCGTGGGTGTGCGGCCGGCAGCGTGTGCCGCGGCAACAATACCGAGGTCAGCGCTCGAGAAGGGGTACAACAGCGAGTGAGGGGAGGTGCCGATATTTAATTTGTAACCGAATAATAATAATTCACCCAGACGAACAAAACAGCAATTTCCGTGGCGGCAAATCCAGATGAAATGGTGCACTCTGATTGGCCTAACGCTATCGCTTATAATTCAAAAACTATGCGTCGGACGAGCTTCCGGTAAAGAAATTCTCGGTTGCATCTCAGTCAGGTATCACGCTCGCTGGTCCGTGTCCCTCAATTTAGGGACACCCTGTATATAAATGAATGTATTTTTATTTAATTATATTAATCTATAATATATTAATGTATAATTTAATAATTTGTATTATATAAAAAGATAAGCTAATGAAGCACATGTGTTCATATCTCATAGATAAAGATTTTAATTTTTTTCTTTTTATATAAAATGCCTGAAAAAGGGTTATTTTGATAGAATCAATTATGTAATATGATAATTACTTTTATAGTTGATACAAATCATTATAATTTTTAATGATAAATTCAATTTTTTTTTCAAAATGCATGCAATTAGTTAGTTTGAATTAATATTTTTATTTAATATTAATTTTCGGTATTTAAATTACTATCAATTCTTCATTATGAATTGATGATTGAATAGGAATGGAAGTGAATTTATTGTCATTCATTCGTTTATTAATAAATAGTAGTAATAAATTATCCAAATTTTTTAATTCTTTAATGTTATATTATATTATTTGAGTTGGGGCTTCTTCTCTTTTATTTATAAGAATTTTAATAATGAAAATAAATTTAATTTTCATGAATATAAATTTTTTTATGATTTTATTACAAATTAGATTGATTTTAAAGTTAGGGGCTAGTCCATATCATTGTTGATTGGTAAAGATTATTAATAATATTAGATAAGTCAATTTTTTTTTCATTTTAACTATTCAAAAACTTGCTCCGTTATTCATTTTAATTAATATTAATAACAAATTAATTATTTGTATATCAATAATTTTATCTGGATTTATAGGTTCATTGTTAGGATTAAATCAAACATCATTACAATTGATTACAATTTACTCTCCTCTTAATCATATATCTTGGATGTTTATGTCAATATCAATTGATTTTTATATTTTAGTAATTTATTTAATAATTTATTCTTTAAATAATATAATAATTTGTATTTTTTTTATTTGTTTTATTATAAATTATTTGAATCAAGTTTATAAGTTTAATAATATAAGGTATTTTATATAGTTTTTAGTTATAATAATATTTATATCAATAGCTGGTATTCCACCTATATTTGGGTTTATCCCAAAGTTTTTTGTTTTCATTTCAATAGTAAATGATAAATTTTTTATTGAATGTTTGATATTTATTATTTTTACATTAATTGTTTTATTTTATTATATAAATTTAATTTTACCTACTATATTATATTTAAAATTGATATTTCAATTAAATTTTAATAATTTCATATTTAATTTTCATTTTTTTATGATTATTTTATTCAATGTTTTTATTATATTAATAATTTATTTTATTTCATTATATTTTAATAATTAATTTGCAATAATTTTAATAATTTTTATAATTTCAAATTTGCCATTTAATGTTACATATATTTCACTATGAAATCAAGAATTTAAGTTAATTAAACTAATAACCTTCAAAGTTTCAAATAAAAATTTGTTTCTAAATCTCATTTTATTAATAATAGAATTAAACTATTTCTAAAGATTTCAAAAATCTTTGTGCTTATGACACTAAATAATATGTATATATATATTATAATTTTTATTTATTTTTTATTGAAGTTTGATTTTGGTTTTTATATAAGTTTTATTATTTTTTTTTGCATGGATTTTTTTAATTGATTGAAAATATTTTTTTGCAGCATTTAATTTTAATAATCGAATAAATTTAGAATTATGAATAATATAAATAGTTTAGACACAAAAATTGTGCTAGCAGTAGCGGTTAAACGTTTTATACAAATTAATATTTTTAATTAATAAATTGTATTATCTATTTATATTCAATTAAAAACAATTTTATGGTGAAATAAAATTTCTTGATTATATATATAATAATTAAATATTAATATAATAATTAAATTATATATAATAATTAAACATAATAATTAAATATATATATATATTATTTTATGAAATCTAAAATTTGAACTAGGATTAGATACCCTATTATTTTAGATGTTAATATTATATTTCAATAATTAATAGTTATGTTCTTTAAAATTAAAAAAATTGGCTGTATTTAAAACTAATTAGGGGAATTTGTTTATTAAACGATAATCCGCGATAAATCTTACTTCAATCAATTGAGTTTATTTATTTTCGTTTACAGAATATTTTTTAAAATTATTAATTTTCATTAAATTTTATAGAAATTTTATTTCAGATCAAGATGTAGCTTATATTAAAGTTTAAATGAATCACAATGAAAATTTTATTTTTGGATATTAAATTGAAATATTTATTTAAAATTGGACTTCATAGTCAAATTTAAAATTATATTTATTTGAATTAAGAATTGAATATGTACAAATCGCCCGTCACTCTCATTATAAAATGGGATAAGTCGTAACAAAGTAAATATACTCGAAAGTGTATTTAGAATTCAAATCATTTGGAAGGATTTTTTTATTCACAATAAATTAAATAGTTGTTCAATTCAACTTAATTTGGAATTAATAAATTATATTTTTTAGAATTAAAATTTTTTTATTAATAAAAATATTTTTATTAAATTTATAATTTTAGTATTGTTAAAAGACAAAATAATTTAAATTACAGTTTAATTGTATATTGATAGAAATTTGAAATGTTTTGAAAAATAAAATTTTTAAAAAAGTATATTTTATTTATTGTACCTTGTGTATCAGGGTTAATTGAAAAAATAATATAAACTAATATTTTTCTCGAATTGAAAAGATCTATTTGATTTTAAATTATTTTTAATGTTTAATAATTATTTTGATATAAAAGTTTTAAGGGATTTGCTTTAATTCTAAATTTTATAATTGATTTCAAATTATATAATTATATTTTAGGCTGAGAATTAGTTTTAATTTGAAAATTGTAATAATTTTATAAAATTATATATATACATATATATATATATGTACACATATTATTTATGAATTTTAGTTTTAATTTAATTTTTTTTATCAAAATAATTTAATTAATAATTATTTAATTTAAATAATGATTGAATTAGTATATATTATACGATTTATAAATATAAATTCATATGAGAGTTAATCATAAGGAATTCGGCAAAAATTTAATTCACCTGTTTAACAAAAACATGTCTTTTTGATAAAATATAAAAGGTCTAATTTGCTCAGTGAAAATTTTGAATAGCCGCAGTATTCTAACTGTGCAAAGGTAGCATAATAATTTGTTCTTTAACTTAGGACTGGAATGAATGATTTTACGAGATTAAGGCTGTCTTATAATTATTAGTTATTGAATTTAATTTTTGAGTTAAAAAGCTTTAATTTTATTGGAGGACGAGGAGACCCTATAGAGTTTTATAATTATATTTATTTCATTAATTAATTTATTTTCATGAAATAAATATAATTATTTTGTTGGGGTGATAATTAAATTTAATAAACTTTTAATTTTGTGTTACATTAATTAATGAATTTTTGATACTATATTTTAGATTATTAGATTAAATTACCTTAGGGATAGCAGCGTTACTTTTTTTAAAGTTCTTATTGACATAAAAAATTGCGACCTCGATGTTGGATTAAAATTTATTTTGGGTGTAGAAGCTTAAAAATTTAGGTCTGTTCGACCTTTAAAATTTTACATGATCTGAGTTCAAACCGGTTTAAACCAGGTTGGTTTCTATCCTTGATTTTATTAAAAATTTTTAGTACGAGAGGACCATAATTTTAAATTATTATAATTTTATTTAAAACGAATTTTATTAAATTTGTTAACTATTTTGGCAGATTAATGTAATAAATTTAGAATTCATTTATACTTTTTTTAAGAAGATTAATTTTACTTATTATGGTATTAGTAAGAGTGGCTTTTTTAACTCTTTTAGAGCGTAAAGTTTTAGGTTTAATTCAGATTCGTAAAGGGCCTAATAAAGTTAGAATTGTAGGTATTTTACAGCCATTTTCTGATGCTATTAAGTTATTTTCTAAAGAGTTTTCTGTTCCTTTAATATCAAATTTTTTTCCTTATTTTTTATCTCCTTTAATTATATCAATATTAATATTGATTTGTTGAATAACAATACCTTATGTTACTAATTTTTATTCATTTGATTTAAGTTTGGTGTTTTTTTTATGTTGTTTAGGTATTGGAATTTATCCTGTTATAATTTCTGCATGATCTTTAAATTCCAAGTATTCTTTTTTAGGCATATTACGTACTGTAGCTCAGACAATTTCTTATAAAGTTAGTTTACTTATAGTAATTTTATCAATTTTATTTTTAATTGAAGGTTATTCAATAAATTTATTTAGTTTATATCAGGAATTTATTCGATTTATTTTTTTAACTTTTCCTTTAAATTTTGTTTGATTCGTTATTTGTTTAGCTGAAACAAATTGAACACCTGTTGATTTTTCTGAGGGGGAATCAGAGTTGGTTTCTGGGTTTAATATTGAGTACAGAGGTGTAGGATTTTCATTAATTTTTTCATCTAAATATTCAAGAATTTTATTTATAAGTATATTATTTGTTTTAATGTTTTTAGGAGGCGATTTATATAGTTTTATTTTTTATTTAATAATGATTTTTATTAGATTTTTATTTATTTTAATTCGAGAAACTTTGCCTCGTTTACGTTATGATAAATTAATGATAATGGCTTGAAAAAAAATTTTACCTGTTTCATTAAATTATTTAATTTTATTTATGGGTTCAAAATTTATATTTTATAGTTTTTTATCAAAAATTATATTAAAAATTTAATTATTTGAGTTTAAATCAATAAAAGATTTAAAACTTTTATATTATGTTTTCAAGACATAAACTTATTCAAGTTCATTGATTTGTAGGGTTAATTTAATTTAATAAATAGTCTTATATTTTTGTTAATATAGGATATATTAAAAAATAAAAGAAGTATACTAATGTTAAAATTTGTCCAAAAATAATAAATGGATTTTCTACAGGTCTTATTCCAATTCGTGTTAGTATTGATACAATTCTAATAAATATTCAAAATAGAAATTGTCTGAATGGATAAAAATTTAATCCTTTAAAATTTATTATTTTATAAAAAGGTATAATTAATAAGACTAAAATAGATATTAAAAGAAGAATTACTCCTCCTAATTTATTAGGGATAGATCGTAGGATTGCATAGGCAAATAAAAAATATCATTCAGGTTTAATATGAGGTGGGGTAATTATAAGATTAGCAGGGGCAAAATTGTCTGGGTCTCCTAATATATTGGGATTTATTAAAATAATGTAAATTAAAATAAAGTATATTAAAATAAATCCTACAATGTCTTTTAATAAAAAGTATGGTTGAAATGGTATTTTGTCAATATCACTATTAGTTCCTGAAGGATTTCTTGATCCTGTATAATGGAGAAATATTAAATGAATAATTGTTATTATAATAATAATAAAAGGAATAATGAAGTGAAGAGTAAAAAATCGTGTTAGTGTAGCGTTATTAATAGAAAATCCTCCTCATAATCATTGTACTAAGAATTCTCCTAAATACGGGATAGCTGAAAAGAGGTTTGTGATTACAGTGGCTCCTCAAAAAGATATTTGCCCTCAAGGTAAGACGTATCCTAAAAATGCAGCTGTTATAGTTAATAATAACATTATTGTTCCTGTCATTCAAGTTGGTTTAAAGTTGAATGATCCAAAAAATATTCCTCGTCCGATATGTAAATATATACAGACAGTGGTGTAGCTATCATAGGGCCAGGTGGTGCAGTGCACCAGGGCCCTGGAGCTCAGGGGGCCCTCTAACCTCAGCTTTGAAAAAAAAAAAAAATTTTTTTTAAAAAAAAAAAAAATTTCAATCTAGTGACTGTGTTTTTTTCAAATCAACATCACCATATCACCAATTATAGAACTCCTTATTTAACATTTCCAACACATGCGCCAAGCGTCCTCGATAGGCATGTTCTGTTTGTTATCGTTATTTCGGTTATTTGGTAGTTTGGATGAGTAAACCAGTAGCTCATTGGATCAGCGATAAGCTCACGTGCTTGACGGTCGCGAGATCAATTCGCCAATTCCACCCATCAACTTTTTAATGAAGTTTTCATTCGATCTTGCCTAGCATCAGTTCTCATTTATGATATTTGTGGCGATGTTTTCAACCTTCTGGGGTCTGGGACGTACTACAATAGTTCAAATAGTTGACGCTAGGTGTGTCGCTGACTGTTGTAATTCGTAATTCCCTACTACCAGCCTTATTTCATCAAGGATCACCTCTAATGTTATGATTTCTATTCCGCACATCCATCCATCTGGCACCAAATTCTGCTAGAACTCATTTTCGCTAAAAAAATTTCCGATGACAAAATATGTATGATACAGGTTGCAGCCCAACGGTAACCGTATAATCTATGATAGCTCTCAACATGATCGACAACAAAAAATAAACAACGTTATTCTAAACTCAAATTCAAATTGACAAATGAGCTACTATTGAAACTATAATATTTTCTTATGACCTTACGAGTTAATATTGATTTTACCGCATGATTACCAAACAAGCTGTTTCGTGGGTCTTTTTTGTTGAGCTTCCTTTAATCTTTACTGAACATCAAAAGCAATAGAGGGAAAATCTCAGTAAGTACTCCGAATTTCTAAAATTTCGATAGTTAACAATTAACAATTATGGAAAGAAAAAAAGAACGTAGCGGTGCCGCAAAGCGGAAACGACGTCAAGAAAGGGAAGAATGTAAAAAAAAATTTGTCAAGCTAGACAGCTTTTTCACGAAACCGCTTTCTGCTACAGTTCCTTCAACAGCTGAAATATCGGTCAAAAGTGACAAGTGTTCATTTATTGATAACGTGGGTACAGCTGTGTTAATTAATAAAGCGACTCGAGTAGATCAGGAATATCAGGATCCAATAACTACCACCAATGCCACTGCTGAAAATGACTACCTCGACGCTTCCGTGCAACCTACATTAGAAGAATCATCCATTTCTACGTCTTCAAAAGTTCTTGAAATTTCAAATGACTTGGGAAAGTACATGAACAAGAAATTGAACGATAACGAAAAACGGCTGATTTTTGACAAAGGACCTTTGAAACCTCCGGGACCTTTTCCGAAGGACCCCCACCAAGATAACAGGAGCTTTTCGGAAACGTATTACGTTCCTACGTCACAATACGGTCCAGTTGATCATTTTTGGATATGCTACTCGAAAATGCTGGATGCTGCCTACTGCCAACCGTGTTGGTTGTTTGCTTCGCAAATAAATGCATGGTGCACAGGCATTCGGGACTCGAGGCATTTATCAGATAAAGTTAAGCAACATGGTTCCTAGAAAGCATAAACGGAGGCGTGCGCTGTGTATGAAGCGTGGCAAAAAGTTCTACCATCGACAGAGAACTTGAAGATGAAATTCGCAAAGAAGCATCATTTTGGAGACAAGTTCTTCGGAGATTATTCGATATTATAATTACTCCTGCGAAGAGTTCTTTGGCTTTGAGAGGACATCGAGAGGATCTGAGTGAAGGAGGAAACCACGGAAATTTTCTCTCAATTGTCCAACTCGTTGCTAGATACGACCACATCTTGCGTCAAGTTTTGGATATGCCCAGAGGTAAGAATTTATATCTCGTTTACTAAGTTTATAATTTATGTTATCATAATCTAATGTTTTCTCATATTTCCCATGTTTTTAGGATCAACAAGATACCTCAGTGCAACGATTCAAAATGAAATGATCGATTGTTTTGGCACCAAACTCGAGAATCATTTATTGGATCAAATCAGGGCGTCACCGTTTTTTACCATTGTTACGCCCCGACGTACCGCCTCGGCGTACCTTTTTTTTAAATTCCATTTCATTTCATTTCTTTGATTACTTCAATGCACACATATCATTTCATCAAAATCTCATATTCTAATAACGGCGAGTTCCACCCCTCCTGGCAAAAGTCACGTAGAGACCAACGATGATCCCTAGTATAAGGTTCAACTTTATTCTATTTAACTGGTACCAAGAACTGAGATAGGAGACTGCTGAATTAGCATCAGTAGCGCTCAGCCTGGAAATATCCCTCTTTTTAAGTTAAAACTATAATCAATAACTAGGATAAACCACTACCTTTAGAACCACCAAATTAAAACAGATTACTTATTGGAATGTATGAATGAATGTGTGAACATTGCATGTAAATATCTTTTGTTCATATCTTCAATGTGTCACCGACGAGATTGAGAATCGTCGGAACACCGTCGAAGAGCGAGAAGTAACGCTGACCATGTGGATTTGGGCACCAGGAGGTCGCCCTCGCACCTCATTGGCTAATTACCGTTTTAACTAATTACAACTGCAGCTCCTTGGACCCTCGGGCCCAAGAAGACGCGTCTTTCGTCTGTCAAGTCGCGAAGTGCGTGGACGTAAACCCGGATTAGCCCTTCTCGAGCAAGAGTAGCGTTTGGAAAATCTTAGTTGTGACCGACCTAAAATCTCGCGCTAATTCGTTAAATTCGAGCATTCGGTTATTCTGTTAGCTGAAAGAGACTCACTATTTTCTACGTTTCAATCTTTTCTGTTCTTTACTAAATCTCATCATTTCGCGGATAGACATTTTTATGCAGTTCCATTTTCCATAATTAAATTGAGTTCGGCCCTGATTCAAACGAATCAGGTAATTCTAAGTAATAATAATAATAATTACACCATCATTTTCAATAAATAAATCGTTGCAATCAATTTCATCATACATTAAAATCAGAAAATTGACACTTTCAACCTTGCGATAACAAGATATCATTCTAAATTCACAAAGACTAAGTGACCGGCGTTCAACATCATTCGATTCATCAACTCTTCCAAATTTGAGGTGAGGCCCCCTGGTCCAGCATTCTACCGACGCAGACCGACACGATCCGACGGCTCTCAATCTCGTCGACCGATTCACCAAAAGCTAAGTCAATCCGAGGGTTAACCTTCAAAATTAGACGAATTCTTGTTTCACCTTGATAATCAAAACTACTTCAGTAAATTCGCAAAAACCAAGTCTAGAATTGGTGGCTAGCTTCACTACCCCCAATTAAATTGTACTTATTGTTTCCAAGAATTAAAGAATAAGACTAAACGATTATATATATATAATCGATTTAAGATAATCTAAAAAGAGAGATACAATACAATAATCACGACCAGCTAGTTATAACCATCGTTCAGAGTAGATGTTCCTGGTACCAAATAATAATATCCTCTAGGATAGTATAACACACGATTTTTTATAAACTTGAAAACTTTATAAATTGTTATTTTTGGCTCATATATCATTATCACCATCGATTGTTACCAGATATTTCAATAACTAAATTGAACCAGAATATACTACATCTTTTACCAGTTAAATCATATTAAACATTTATTCTGAATGACCTTCTTCCCATTTTCTTTATTATAAAATTGCCTCAACTATTTAAACAAGCCTCACAGACCTGTACAGGTCTATGGCAACACGATCCTACAAATTACCGGCTTATCGAAAGGTAAGTCTTTTCTTAGTTTCAATTATTATTCATTGTCGTTACGTGGGAGCTAGATTATTCAATTAATCATCAACTACCACCGCTCAGTACACACTCACCCCCACGTAACACCATCATCATGGATACCACGCAGGACATATCAAAAGTGGATCAACTAAGCATCGTCGTAAGATATGCAGTGATATCAAGATCGGAAAATGGACAACCAATCGATATTGAAGTAAGAGAAGTATTTCTAGGTTTCCACTCAGTCACTAAACACAGCGCCGCGGATTTGGTAAATCAAGTTACCACGTTGTTCTCCGAAAAGGGTCTTGATTTTAAAAAGTGTGTTGGGCAAGGTTACGATGGGGCCAGTGTAATGAGTGGTGCGTATAATGGAGTACAAAAACAAGTTAAAGATATTCAGCCGAACGCAGAGTACGTACATTGCGCCAGTCATAATTTAAATTTGGTAGTTAATGATGCCGTTCGAGGTTCCGTCGAAATTCAGAAGTTTTTTGCAACAATTCAAGACCTGTTTAACTTCTTTGGAAACAGCATTAAGCGCTGGGACCTTTTATCGAAATTCACCGGTGAATCAGAACTTACTTTGAAAAAATTGAATCCGACAAGATGGTCCAGCAGGGTAAACTCAATAACTGCAGTCAAACTTCGTTTTTTCGATAGCATAAAAGCATTGTCCGAAATAACGCTGAAGAGTTCCAATAAAGATGAACGTAGTGAAGCAGAAATTATAAAATCAAAAATGCTGAATTTTGAGTTTGTATTTCTTTGTGAATTCATGCACAGCGTATTGAACAACATCAATTATGTTTACAAAATTTTGCAAAAACGTGATATCGTTTTGGATGAGGCGAGTTAGGCTTTGGACGAAACAACGGATAAATTGAAAAAGTATCGAAATGACTTCGAGGCCTTCAAATCCAAGGCTACCGAAACCGCGAGAAAGTACGATATCGATCCTACCTTTCCAGAAAAGCGACGGAGAAAAACTACAAAGCATTTCGATGAATTGGCTTCTGATCACCGATTTGAAAACCAGAAAGAAGTCTTTAGAGTAACTATTTTCAACAATGTACTCGACATAATAATCAATCAGTTAGATGCGCGTTTTATTGGTATGAGTGCAGTTTGTAAATCGTTCGACTTCCTGATGCCAAAAAATTTGCTTAGCTGGAATGAAACGATTTTACTCCAGAAATGTGATCAGTTTCAGAAGAAATATTGCGATATAATTGAACCCAATTTTTCGCTCCAATTTCTCAATGTTTATCATCTGATCCTCCCTCAATTGATGAAGACGTCGTCTATTCGCCAGCTTTGCAAAGAAATTATAACGAAATTTGGTCTGCTCGAATGTGACCTTGCGGAAGTGTATACAGCGATGCTTCTGTTTCAGACAATTCCCGTTACTTCCGCGGCAGCAGAAAGATCTTCCAGTAAACTGAAGATTATAAAAAATTATTCAAGAAACAGCATTCGACAAGGTCGCCTCCAACATTTATCGTTAATTGCAATAGAAAATGAGGCGGCATCAAACTTGGATTTGAGTGAAATTATAGACGAATTCGCAAAAATTAAATCGCGCAAGAGATTGTAAATTGGGCGGCGAATTCTGTTAAAAATCGTTTTTTCCCTTAATTAATCTCATCTGTATAATAAATATTCTATATTGTCATGTGCATCGTTGTTTCTTTATTCCTTTTTTCTTCTATTAAACACATGGAGATTCTAATAGAAACGACGTATGGATTTAGCCTACTGGGGATAAGTTCAACTCACTGTTTCCTATTCTTATTCTTATCAATAATTTTGAAGGCCAATATAAGTTCAAACTACGCGGAAAGAGGGGAGGAAAAGGGCCCGATTCTTTCCCTATGCACCAGGGCCCTTGTCCCCCTAGCTACGCCACTGTATACAGATGAAAAATATAGAAGCACCATTTGCATGTAAATTTTTGATTATTCAACCATTATTAATATCTGGGTAAATATGAATAATTCTATCAAATACTATTTGAATATTAGGTGTATAATGTATAGCTGAAAAAATACCTGTAATTAGTTGGGTTACTAAACATAATCCTAACAATGAACAAAAATTTCATATTGAATTAATATTCGATGGTGTTGGTAAATCTACTAAACATCTATTTATAATTTTTATTAAACTATTTTTTAAACGTGATGGTAACATTGGAAAGTTTTTCGTAAAGGTCCTAAACTGATATTAGAAATTTTTACAACAATAATTAGTGTAATAAATAAGTAGTTTATTATTATAAATGAAATAATGAAATTTGGTTGATTAAATAATTTATTTAATGATATTTTAATTAATATTCTTTTACTTAGTTCAATATAAGGGAATTTTATTGTATCTTCAAATAAAAAATTTATTTTATTATAATTAATTATTAATATAAATATTAAAACAATTATGATAATATTTAATATTATTCATTTGTTGAAAAGAAATTTCACATTTGAGATTAATCTTGATACATAAATAAAAATAATTAATAATCTTCCTAAAAAACTTGAAAAAATTATATATGAGTATCAAAATCTTATATTTAACATTCCTGATGTTACAGAAATTAAAGATGTTTGGATTAGTAAGATTAATCCTATTGTAAATGGAGTTTTTGTTAAATATATTATTATAGTGTTGATTAACATAAATAGTATGAAAATTTTTATAATGAATTAATTTAAATGAATTTATATTAATCAGTTTAAAAAAAAAAATTTTCTCTGATTTGCAAAATCAATATTTTTAATGAACTATTAAAACTTATATTGAATATTAAATTTCAAAAAATAGTTCATTAAAATATTAATTTTGGAGATTAATGATAGAAATTTTTTTTCTTTTTTTTGAAATTGATATATATACTGTGACGTGGATTTTTCCCGCTCCTCGGTCACTCAGAGAAAGTGACCGAGAACTTACCGCGTGCACAATAATTTGGCGTCCACGATGTACCCTGGATCTAAAACAATATCGCAAAGTTTTTGTTGGGCGCCTGGCGTGATTAACACGCCTCGAAATCATTGATACGCTATTCCTCGGGCATATGCTCGATAGCTCAGTACCGCGGAGAGGGGAGGGGTAATTTTTGGAGAGAGAGAGAGACACTCGAAATACACACGCTATTTAACAAAAGTAAAATAAAATCTTATATTTCATAATAGCGGTGATACAAAACAAAAAAAATATAATCCAAAAATCGCTCATCGCGAGTCTAAAATTAAACAGAAAATTACACGTAACCTACTCTATTTCTTACTCTAATGAGCTCGCGGCTCCCTAACTAAAACGTCACTCAACGATCGCAAAATCCTGATACGCAATTCTCAATTTGCAAATTCGCCATTTGTTCTCCATGGCGATTATTGCTCGAAACGAAACTAAAACTAATTATTCGACGGTGCGCCGTCGGGCTACCGAACAGACGGCGTCCTCAATCTCACTCGAGATCTCACCCAACTCGGAGCTTCGACGCTACCGCGAGCTGTCCTAAATCTAAACGAATCCGTAAACGCTACTATATTTTAAACGCAACTAAAACTCAATGCTCAAACTTCTCGTCTCAACTGCTGCTCAACGCAACGGCAATTTCGACTATACATCACCTAACCTCGACTAAACACTATCTTAACTAAACGTAAACTTAACTAAGCGCAAACACCACTACATTTAACTTCAACTAAACACAAGCTCAGAGTAACGCAACTCAATCTACATTATCTTAACTAACGGGTACGGAACTCAATGCAGGCGCAACTAAACGTAACCTAAACTATACGCAATCGCAACGCATCCGAACTTAATTCTTTTCAAAATCCCCCAAAACGTTACCCGCTAATCCGAGCACTCCAATTCGGTACTTCCCGACCTACTCGAGAGGTGACACAAAAAAAAAAACGATAACGCGGCTCGACCCGGTACGGCGAAATTCAGCTATACTTGGTTTCACTAACGAGAAAGATTCAACTAAAACCCGTGACTCTACTCAACTTTTTCAGAAACTCAAAATTTACTTTACTCTAACCCGCGTACTCAGGCTACGGTCATCAAGCAAAAGAATCGGCAAAAGAATTTCGAGTACTTCTCTACAACGCAAATCCAAAACGGCTATCCGTTACTCGGCAAGCCTTTTCGCAATTATGCTCGAAATTCACTCGCGGGGATAGAAGCAGCGCTTACCTTCTACATCCTTGCAACCCCCTTTCCATTCCCCTCGCGATTTTTGGGCGACTCCATTGCTTCGCGAAACTCCCCCAAAACGTGACTACTAATCACGACCGCCAGAACTAGAGTGGTTTCAAAAACCTACCACCTGCCGCAACACGGATCTCGATACGCCATCCCACACGTGACGTCATACCCCCAAGAATACGCAATAATCGATACGTCATCGATTTCGTCGATCGCGCAACTCGACGCGCACCTTCGATCGCATCGCTGCGCAGAACTTAAAGCTAGCTTGCAATCTCGTCCTCCGCGCAGCTCCATGACGTCTTGGCGGTGAGCGTGGTGCTCCCTCGTCGCTAGTCGGTCCGTCGCAAGTCCGCTGGTCAATTGTTGGCGGGGTGAAGGGGAAGAGGCTGCGGCGCGCTGGCCGCCAGCGGGAATCGCGTCCACCTTGGATTCCCGCGATGCGGGGATCTGCGTCGGCTCCCCCTCCGCAGCCTCGACATCCTTCCTTCGCAATTGTTGCTAGTCCGCCACTTCGCAATTTCCTCGAATTCGGTGTCGACTTCTTGCCTGATGCCGTTATAGCTCGAAAAATAAAAAAACAAAAAAAACTGAAATATCTTACGCTGGTCGCTAAGGTGTCCCCTCTCGTAGTTTCGGATGCGTGACTCTAGTCCTGGCGCTCTTTTCCAAAAACTTCGCGACTCAATTTCGGAAATTCCTAAATTTTTGGTTCCGCCCAGGGTTCAAGGAGCCCCTTGTAACGGGCATCAAAAATGCCACGTTACAATACATATTATATGTATATATATATATATATATATATATATATATATATATATATATATATATTACATATGTAAACAAATATGACGAGGCCTATATTCACCTCATCATATTTCTTCCTCACTCCCAAATTTGAAATTTCACCGCACAACAATAAGCGCCTTTGGCAGTTTCACGGTCAATAGTAGATACGTGTAAATATAAGCGAATAGAGACAATAGAATGCCGAAGGCATATGACAGATGAGTACATAAGCTATTATCAGCGGAATCGCACGTGGAAACGTCAGAACGAGAGGAAAATAAGCTGTGAATGTCGTTTCTCCATTTACAGGTAATATTATTTTTATTCAACGTAGAATATAAGTACGTAATGTAAAGAAAAGTAATGTAATGTACTAGTGTACGAAACAATAAACTCCATTTACAGAGAAACTCATCGCAGCTTCGACAAAGTTAAAAAAGGAACATTATATATATATTATATATATATATATTATATTATATATATTATACATTAATACAATTAAATATGAATACATTAATTTATATGTATTGTAACGCTAAATTCTGTTACCCTCGGATGAGGACTTACCGTTGACACTTTGGCGCGATTCCCTACTTATCCGCAATATCAAACTATAACAAAATAATTACGTTGGGCGCCAGACGCATTAGCGTCGATTTTCAAACAATAATGCAAATCAATAAAATTAACACAAAACCGTACGAAAGAGATAAATAGAGAACCCGTTGTATGGCTGGCTAGGCACAGGTACGATCGCGTACATCCCGGTAGAGTGGCGGAATTCAAGGCAGCTAACAGTAATTCCAGAATCAAAGAGAATAACAAAATAAAGAATAAACTCCAGTCAAAAGGGAAAATGAACAGGTCAATCGATCATATATTGTCGAGAAGGTTACATGAGTGAGACAGGCAAATAAGATGGTATCGACAGCGGTAGTTAATAAAATAAATAATCGTTGTTCACAAAAAGTTCGGTAGAATAGCAGTAAACGGTAGCTTTAGAACGAGAGTCGATAGTTAACAGAGAAAAATGCACGTAGGTCGAGAGATGCGATATAATGCAAGAGTTGACTTGAAACTACACGTCACTGGGCGACGTGATCTTACCCAAGTTGCAAATGACGCTACGAGAATTATTATTCTGTCAATTAAAACGAGAGAACTTTACTGCGATCGGTAGAAAACAACGTAACGATAGTTCGGTAGATGATACGACAAATTGACTATAAATTATAACCAGTATGAGAGATTGACATTCAGTAACAATTTACCAAGTCGGCAAACGATCGACTAGGTAGCCTTCGGTAGAATTATTCATAAACGGTAGATTCGATAATTTATAATCATTACATACTTGAGGAATTAAATGGTGAATTCCTAAACATAACTTTTGAAAGAATACCAAAATACAAAATTATGAGAAAGTGAGAATTTCGGAGAGTTTACAAAATAGAGAAATATGTATACTAAAATATACCGCAATACAAAAGAATGATTCACAGAACTTAATTTAACAAAATAAAGAGAAATAAATAACACGCAAAAATGATATGAAATTGCCAATAGCAATAAAGAAAAAGTACGGTAATATCTAGGGTTGATTCTACGCTCGCTTGTACTCCAAGGAACTCGATATACGATACAATAGGCACAAAAATAAATAAAAATATAATAAGCGATAACAGAAATAAAATATAAAGCACACTACTATTACAAAAAGAATATGGAATAAAATATGAAGCCAATAGGGCTCGAAATACGGTGGAAAGTGCAGAAGCAGGCTAATAGAGATTCACAAATAATCAGAAAATCATAAATACAGAGAAATAATTATTTGGCAGCTACGAGGTCGCTCAGATACGAAAATAATAAATTACTGAAATCATGCAGTCACACGGCGGCTCACTGCAACTGTAAGTCGTGGACCATGATTCACACATAGTCGATAAATACCATAAGAAAGAATAGAGATTATGAGCAACTTCGTAACGATACTATTCAAAGGCAGAAGCCTTACCTTGGCGGTTGACTTCAGGCACACAAACTGACTCTAATTTAAATTATACGTTATATTAGCAAAACTGAGAAGGAAGGGAAAAAGAATGAAAAGAGTTTAGAAGGATGAAGTTTTCGGTAGGATAAACGATAGAACGATAGCGGTAGAAGGATAAGGTATCGGTAGCTTAAATCGGTAGAATGATGCGGAAAGCAAAGCTGTCTCTCAGCAGGTCAAGCGTAGAATAGCAGGTCGTAGTTCAGCTCGCCGATCTCGCGGTTGTCGTGAGGTGATTCTTCTTCTTTGATTGGTAGGTTGACCCCCACCGCAAATAGACCACCCCCCTGTGGCGAATATTGGTTACTACGTGGTCATACGTTTTCCAAAATTACCGCTAGATGTGGCGTAATGTGCTGCTCGCGATTTCGTCGTTGATACCAACTCGTACGATTTTGTAGCTGCTTCGGTTTACGGTTCAGGCTGCCTATCATCGGGGACTTCTTTGGCAGAGGCATGCACAGGGTGCATACTCAGGGTAAGTTGGAGGATGGCAGGCTACGGTCTGCCCTTCACGCCATCCTTACGGCATCCGATAGAGCTGGCAGCTGGTTCCTCTTCGAGAAACGGTGCCCTCGGCCGCCGGGAGGATTTTTATCTCCCTGTTCACCGGTAGTCGAGCCGATACGGAAGGTTCGGGTGGATGCTACCCCAGGTGTATATAAAGGTGCACCAAGGTAGCCAGTGTAGTCTGGTGAGACCGTCAGTAGGCAAAGTCGTCGAGAGCTGCAAACGGTAGCTAGTGGTCCCTTGTTGATCGGGATCGTTGTCGTCCAAGTACCTTATTAGCTTGCGCCGAAGCGCGAAATAAAGAATTTACAAAAAAAAAAAAATTAGTTAAAAGTAGTTATTGCCTATTTTGTATCGAGTTTGGTTGGAGTACCCTGCTGAGGACGCGTAAACTAAAAATAATAGCGGTTGTGTGCCCTTGTGACGGGCGACTCTGAAACGCCACGCTACAGTGTACATTATACAATAATATAATTGAATATAAATGGAGGTAATTGAGTTGAATAATTTAATAGAATAAGGAAATAATTGGATTAAAGAAATTATTTTTCTCAAATTGAAGAATAATTAATTTTCACAAATTAAAAATATCAAATTAAACAATTAATCATTCATCTATCTGTATGTTTACTTCAAACCTTATAATAAGTTCTAATCCATTGTATAAATGTTCCCAATTACAATTCATAAAGTAAATTAAATGGCATTTTCTTAATGAATAATAATATTTTTATTTTAATTCATATGTGAGCAAATAATTAATAGATATATAGGATTTTTTCAACAATTATATTTTTTTTTAATGAATTTAGGTACTATAAAAAAAAATTATTTTTTTTTAAATTTCTCTATTTTTAAAAGTGAACTAAAATTTATAATATACATACATATATATATATATATATATATATATATATATATATATATTATACATTGATATAATTAAATATAAATGAAGGTAATTAAGTTAAATAATTCAATAAATTAAGAAAATAATTAATTTCAATAAATTATTTTTCTCAAATTGGAGAATAATTAATTTTCAAAAATCAAAAATATGAAATTAAATAAATAATCATTTATATGTCTGTATGTTTTCTTTAAACCTTATAATAAGTTCAAATCCATTGTATAAATGTTTCAAATTACAATTCATGAAGTAAATTGATTGGCATTTTCGTAATGAATAACATTTTCATTTCAATTAATATGTGAGCAGATAATTAAAAGCTATATAGGATTTTTTATCAATTATATTCATTTTTAATGAACTTGATTACTGTAAAAATTTTTTTTTCTTTTGAATTTCTCCCTTTTTAAAAGTAACGTCAAAATTATAAAATGTATATATATACATAATATACATTATTATAATTGAATATAAATACATTTATTTATAAATATATTATACATTAATATAATTGAATATAAATGGAGGTAATCAAGTTGAATAATTTATTAAAATAAGAAAATAATTAATTCATTCAAATTACTTTTCTTAAATTGGAGAATAATTAATTTTCAAAAATTAAAGATATGAAATTAAATAAATAATCACTCATCTATTTGTATGTTATCTTCAAACCTTATGATGAGTTCTAATCCATTGTATGAATGTACCAAATTACAATTCATAAAGAAAATTAAATGGCATTTTCTGTATAAATAATATTTTTATTTTAATTAACCTGTGAGCAAATCATTGAAAAATATATAGGATTTTTTCAATAATTATGTTTATTTTTAATGAATTTAATTACCGTAACAAAAATTTTTTTTTTAAATTTCTCTTGTAAAAGTAAATTAAACAGTATAATATATATATATATATTATACATTGATACAATTATATATAAATACATTAATTTATATGTATACATTTTACAATAATAAAATTGAATATAAATGGAGGTAATTGAGTTGAATAATTTAATAGAATAAGGAAATAATTAAATTAAATAAATTATTTTTCTCAAATTGAAGAATGATTAATTTTCACAAATTGAAAATATGAATCTAAATAAATAATCATTTATCTATCTGTATGTTTTCTTCAAACCTTATAATAAGTTCTAATCCATTGTATAAATGTTCCCAATTACAATTTATAAAGTAAATTAAATGGCATTTTCTTAATAAATAATGATATTTTTATTTTAATTCATATGTGAGCAAATAATTAATAAATATATAGGATTTTTTCAACAATTATATTTTTTTTCAATGAATTCAATTACTGTGAAAAAAATTTTTTTTTAAATTTCTCTCTTTTTAAAAGTAACGTCAAAATTATAATATGTATATATATACATATTATACATTCATATAAATAAATATAAATACATCTATTTATATATATATTATACATTATTATGATTGAATGTAAATGGAGGTAATTAAGTTGAATAATTCAATAAAATTGAAGAATAATTAATTTTTAAAAATTAAAAATATGAAATTAAATAAATAATCATTTATCTATCCGTATGTTTTCTTGAAACCTGCTAATAAGTTCAAATCCATTGTATAAATGTTCCAAATTACAATTCATGAAGTAAATTGAATGGCATTTTCGAGATGAATAATATTTTTATTTCAATTAATATGTGAATATAAAAATTGAAGATATGAAATTAAATAAATAATCATTCATATATCTGTATGTTTTCAATAAACCTTATAATAAGTTCTAATTCATTGTATATATGTTCCAAATTACAATTCCTAAAGTAAATTAAATGGCATTTTCTTAATGAATAATAATATTTTTATTTTAATTCATATGTGAGAAAATAATCAACAAATATATCGGATTTTTTCAACAATTATATTTTTTTTCAATGAATTTAATTACTGTGAAAAAAATTTTTTTTTTTAAATTTCTCTATTTTTAAAAGTAAACTAAAAATTATAATAAACATATATATATATATATATATATTATACATTCATATAATTGATATGAATACATTTATTTATATATATATATATATATATATATATATATATATTATACTATGATATAATTAAATATAAATGGAGGTAATTAAGTTAAATAATTCAATAAAATAAAAAAATAATCAAATTCAATAAATTATTTTCCTCAAATTGGCGAATAATTAATTTTTAAAAATTAAAAATGTGAAATTAGATAAATAATCATTTATATGTCTGTATGTTTTCTTTAAACCTTATAATAAGTTCAAATCCATTGTATAAATGTTTCAAATTACAATTCATAAAGTAAATTAAATGGCATTTTCTTAATGAATAATATTTTCATTTTAATTAACTATATAGGATTTTCTTGATAATTATATTTATTTTTGATGAATTTAATTACTGTAAAAAAATTTTTTTACTTTCAAATTTCTCTCTTCTTAAAAGTAACGTCAAAATTATAATATGTATATATATACATATTATACGTTCATATAATTAAATATAAATACATTTATTCATATATATATTATACATTATTATTATTGAATGTGAATGGAGGTAATTAAGTTAAATAATTCAATGAAATAAGAAAATAATTAATTTGAATGAATTATTTTCCTGAAATTGAAGAATAATTAATTTTTAAAAATTAAAAATATGAAATTAAATAAATACTCATTAATCTGTCGGTATGTTTTCTTTGAACCTTATAATTAGTTCTAATCCATTGTATAAATGTTTCAAATCACAATTCATAAAGCAAATTGAACGGCATTTTCTTAATGAATAATATTTTTATTTCAAATAATATGTGAGCAGATAATTAAAAAATATACAGGATTTTTTTAATAATTATATTTATATTCAATGAATTCAATTAATACAAAAAATTTTTTTTCCTTCCAATTTCTCTTTCTTTAAAAGTGACGTCAAAATTATAATATATATATATATACATATTATACATTATTATAATTGAATATACATACATTTATTTGTATATATATTATACATTATTATAATTGAATATACATACATTTATTTGTATATATATTATACATTATTATAATTGAATATAAATGGAGGTAATTAAGTTGAATAATTCAATAAAATAAGAAAATAATTAAATTGATCAAATTATTTTTCTTCAATTGAATAATAATTGATCTTTAAAAATTAGAAATATGAAATTAAATAAATAATCATTTATCTATCCGTATGTTTTCTTGAAACCTTACAATAAGTTCAAATCCATTGTATAAATGTTCCAAATTACAATTCATAAAGTAAATTGAATGGCATTTTCGAGATGAATAATATTTTTATTCCAATTGATATGTGAATATGAAAATTAAAGATATGAAATTAAATAAATAATCATTCATATATCTGTATGTTTTCAATAAACCTTATAATAAGTTCTAATTCATTGTATATATGTTCCAAATTACAATTCATGAAGTAAATTTAATGGCATTTTCTTAATAAAAAATATTTTTATTTCAATTAATATGTGAGCAAATAATCCAATAATATAGAGGAATTTTTTCATAATTATATTCATTGTTAATGAATTCAATTGATGTGAAAAAATTTTTTTTTTTTTTAAATTTCTCTTTCTTTCAAAGTAAATTAACAATTATAATATATATATATATATAATATATATATATATTTCATATATATATATATATGTATATATACATACATATATATTATACATTAATACATTATACATCAATATAATTAAATATAGATACATTTGTTTATATATATATATGTTGTAACGTGGCGTTTCAGAGTCGCCCGTCACAAGGGCACACAACCGCTATTGTTTTTAGTTCACGCGTCCTCAGCAGGGTACTCCAACCGAACTCGATACAAAATAGGCAATAACTACTTTTAACTGATTCTTTTTTTTGTAAATTCTTTATTCCGCGCTTCGGCGCAAGCTAACGAGGTACTTGGACGACAACGATCCCGATCAACAAGGGACCACTAGCTACCGTTTGCAGCTCTCGACGACTTCGCCTACTGACGGTCTCATCAGACTACACTGGCTACCTTGGTGCACCTTTATATACACCTGGGGTAGCATCCACCCGAACCTTCCGTATCGCCTCGACTGCCGGTGAACAGGGAGATAAAAATCCTCCCGGCGGCCGAGGGCACCGTTTCTCGAAGAGGAACCAGCTGCCAGCTCTATCGGATGCCGTAAGGATGGCGTGAAGGGCAGACCGTAGCCTGCCATCCTCCGACTTACCGGCCTGGTGCCGGACTGACCCCAAACCACTACGTCCAGGTTGATAAAGCCATCATTCTCGATCGACGCTGCCTTCCTATCGGCAGGGACTAATTGTGTGGGTCGTGGTCCACGGTTTGGCCAACCGTCTGACTGCACGACCTCAGGTACAGGCAGCTAGCTACTGCCTGTACAAAAGCCGGTGGAGGTGAACAATGAGGCGTCACTCTCCACCCGGTAACTTTGACCGAGAGGCACCCTGTGTATGCCTCTGTCAAAGAAGTCTCCGATGATAGGCAGCCTGGACTGTAAACCGAAGCGACTACGAAACCGTACGAGTCGGTGTCAACGACGAAATCGCGAGCAGCACATTACACCACATCTAGCGGTAATTTTTGGAAAACGTATGACCACGCAGTAACCAATATTCGCCACAGGGGGATGGCCTATTTGCGGTGGGGGTCAACCGACCAATCAAAGAAGAAGAATCACCTTTCGACAACCGCGAGATCGGCTAGCTGAACTACGACCTGCTATTCTACGCTTGACCTGCTGAGGGACAGCTTCGTTTTTCCGATTATTCTCCCGATCATTCTACCGATTTAAGCTACCGACACCTTCCCTTCTGCCACTATCGTTCTATCGTTCATTCTACCGAAAACCTTCATCCTTCTAAACTCTTTTCATTCTTTTTCCCTTCCTTCTAAGTTTTGCTAATATAAAGTATAATTTAAATTAGAGTCAGTTTGTGTGCCTGAAGTCAACCGCCAAGGTAAGGCTTCTGCCTTTGAATTGTACCGTTACGAAGTTGCTCATAATTTTTATTCTTTCTTATAGTATTTACCGACTTTGTGTGAATCATGGTCCACGGTTTAAAGTTGCAGTAAGCCACCGTATGACTGCATGATTTCAGTAATTTATTATTTTCGTATCTGAGCGACCTCGTAACTGGCAAATAATTATTTCTCTTGTATTTATGATTTTTCTGATTATTTGTGAATCTCTTTTATCCTGCTTCCGTATTTTCTATCGTATTTTGAGCCCTATTGGCTTCATATTTTATTCCATACTCTTCTTGTAATAGTAGTGTGCCTTATATTTTATTTCCGTTATTGCTTATTATATTTTTATTTATTTTTGTGCCTATTGTATCGTATATCGAGTTCCTTGGAGTACAAGCGAGCGTAGAATCACCCCTAGATATTACCGCATTTTTCTTCATTACTATTGACAATTTTATACTATTTCCGCCTGTTATTTATTTTTCCGTATTTTGTTAAATTAAGTTCTGTGAATCATTCTTTTGTAATGCGGTGGATTTAAGTGTATTTCTCTATTTTGTAAACTCTCCGGAATTCTCGCACTCTCATAACTTTGTATTTTGGTATTCTCTCAGAAGTTATGTTTAGGAATCCATTATTTAATTCCTCAAGTACGTAATCATTATAAATTGTCAAATCTTCCGTTTATGAATAATTCCACCGAAGGCTACCTAGTCGATCGTTTGCCGACTTGGTAAATTGTTACTGAATGTCAATCTCTCATACTGGTTATAATTTATGGTAAATTTTTCGTATCATCTACCGAACTATCGTTACGTTGTTTTCTACCGATCGCAGTAAAGTTCTCTCGTTCTAATTGACAGAATAATAATTCTCGTAGCGTCATTTGCAACTTGGGTAAGATCACGTCGCCCAGTGACGTGTAGTTTCAAGTCAACTCTTGCATTATATCGCATCTCTCGACCTACGTGCATTTTTCTCTGTTAACTACCGACTCTCGTTCTAAAGCTACCGTTTACTGCTATTCTACCGAACTTCTGTGAACAACGATTACTTATTTTATTAACTACCGCTATCGATACCATCTTATTTGCCTGTCTCACTCATGTAACCTTCTCGACAATATATGATCGATTGACCTGTACATTTTCCCTTTTGACTGGAGTTTATTCTTTATTTTGTTACTTTCTTCAATTCTGGAATTACTGTTAGCTGCCTTGAATTCCGCCACTCTACTGGGATGTACGCGATCGTACCTGTGCCTAGCCAGCCATACAACGGGTTCTCTATTTATCTCTTTTGTACGGTTTTGTGTTAATTTTATTGATTTGCATTATTATTTGAAAATCGACGCTAAAAAGTCGACGCTAACGCGTCTGGCGCCCAACGTAATTATTTTGTTATAGTTTGATATTGCGGATAAGTAGAGAATCGCGCCAAAGTGTCAACGGTAAGTCCTCATCCGAGGGTAACAGAATTTAGCGTTACAATGTATATCATAAACACTAATATAATTGAATATAAATAGAGGTAATTGAGTTAAATAATTTAATAAAATAAGAAAATAATTAATTTAAATGAATTATTTTCCTTAAATTGAAGAATAAATAATTTTTATAAATTAAAAATACGAAATAAGTAAATAATCATTTATCTATCTGTATGTTTCCTTTGAACCTCATACTAAGTTCTAATCCATTGTATAAATGTTCCAAATTACAATTCATAAAGTGTATTAAATGGCATTTTCTCAATAAATAATATTTTTATTTTGATTATTATGTGAGCAAATAATTAAGAGATATATAGGATTTTTTTAATATTTATATTTTTTTTCAATTGATTCAATTAATGTGTTACGTCCTCCAGACTTCATATTCCTTTCCCACGCTCTTAGTTACCTTACGCTCTGTAGTCTACTCTTATCGTTCGCGAGTCAGCAGGTTCTCCTGTAACTCGCGGCTAGCTTGCCTGCTACATCCGGCAAAACCAGGCAGATCCATTCCAGCACTCAAGCAAGACACCTATCCCTCTAAACCAAGACCATACCCTTTTTCCCTTGACCGACTCCGTTGCATTGACCACTAATAAACAATCATATACTTTGAATCGTTTACCTTCCCTCAATACCGATCCCTTTCTATTCCATTCCCTTCCTGCATTGGGAGTAGTAGCACGCGAGTGCATAGTCGACGGGAACGGACCCTACAATGGCCAAATAACACCTTGGCTGGGCGTGGAGTAAGCTCCGATTACCGCTCATCGGAGCCTACGCAATCTACCCTGTAACAAATGTAAAAAAAATTTTCTCTCAAAAATTTCTCTTTTTTTGAAAGTAAATTGAAAATTATAATATATATATATATATATATATATATATATATATTTATATATATATATATGTCGGAGAACGGCCAGATAACACTCGCGAACTTTGTGTTTTGCGTGTGGGACGCATGATGAACCAACTTTTTATTCTTTTACAAGATTAAACCGGAACTTAACTCATTGAACAAAGCTTTTTAAAATTCAACGTTTATAACAAGATCCAAAATGCTCAATGTTTATTCTGTTATTGATCTTTGCCGTAGTTTCTCTGGAGACCGAATAGAAGAAAGCGGTGATAATCCTCCTTGTTATTCATTGCATCATCCTTGACACGGCTAATCCTGACAATCACACGTCCTCGTGTGCTGTAATACAAAAATTAAAAGATATTTAGACCGTTCGGCCAACCTGATCATATTACCATTCCAAAAATCACGATGTGCTTTAACAAATCCATAAGTTTTAACAAATTTCGTACTAAATAACAAGTCCGGTGACAAACTGTTGACAACACCCCATTTCATAGAAATCATCTTCTTTCCACAAGAGCAAGAACTACAATCTTCTCAAAAGACTTGCATTCCTCTAATGAGACTTATATTTTTATCCAAACATGTAATTTCCACACACATTGCCAATTATCAATTGGGCTTCACATATGTGACCGTATGACAACGTCAAGCCGTCCATACATCGACATTTCCACACACACTCGCCTCATGCGACAGCACCACACCATTAGCCGTTACATTGCGCCATCTCCGCTCACCGAAATGAGTAAGGTTTTTTTTTTGACTTGCAACTAATAAGCGTAATGAATGTGTGCACTAGGATCAAGCTCAAACCAAAGGGAATGACAATCATTTCCTACTCCAATATTCTGATGAATTTCTTATAGCAGGTGCGCCAACGAGGATGTCACAGGTTATTAATCCAAAAATAACACATTAAATTTGTAATTTAATACCTTGAATACTCAATGACTCTTCAGAAGATTTATCAAAATCAATATCCAATTCTGAAGGTACAGAACAGTCAGGCATTGCTCGAAGACGGTCATGAGCGTATTTGTACGTTCGATTACAATTTAGAGATTTTAAAATGTACCGATCTCCGTCCAACACTTCAATAACACGAAATGGCCGTTTAAATTTTGAATTCAATTTTGTTTGATTTCTTTCGTGATTTTCAATTAAAACATAATCCCCAACAGAAAATTTTAAAAATTTTGCCTTTCGGGCATCATATCGCGATTTTTCAATTTGCGAGTTAATCTCAATCATATTGGCTGCTCGCTCTCTGATTTCCGATAAGTCAATTTCTTTTTCACAATCAGTAATCGGTTACAGATTCAACGGTCTGGCTACGCGACCAATCATCAATTCCAGAGGAGTAGCTTTAGTCGCACTACTGACGGAACAATTCAGTGCCAGTTGAATATCTCCAAGAGAATCCTGCCAAGATCTATTATTATCAACCTCAACAGAAGTGAGCATATTTTTAAGTGTACTCATAACACGTTCGACTTGACCATTGCCTCGACTAGTACCAGTAGCAATCAAGTGAAGATTAATGCAATGGGAAGCACAAAAATCACGAAAATTTTTGTTTGCAAAACATCTCCCCTGATCAGCAATCACACGAACCGGTGCTCCAAATAATGTGACGATTGATTTTAAAGCTTTTATAGCACTTACAGCATCAATAGAAAGAGTATGGTAAAGAAAAACAAACTTAATAAAGGCATCAATAAACACAAAAACATATTCTTTAATATTACTTTTGCCACTAAGCTTTCCAGTAACATCAATATGAAGAGTACGCCAAGTAATACTCTTTGGGATTGGATGTAATTCAGCTTGAATTTTACCAGAAGTAGATTTGGAAATTCGGTAAGTAATGCAATTTTCGACAAATTTTCGGACATATTTGGACATATTAGAAAACCAATAATGTTGGTAAGCCTTCTCTAAAGTTTTATGCCATCCCAAATGAATAATCGATTCATGAACATGATTTATTATAGACCACTGAAAAGCTTTAGGGATTATTGGTAAAATACGAGTGTCATTATTTCGCTGTATTTTTCTGAACAAAATTCCAGATTTAAGTTCGTATGTATTAGAAACATTTGAGTCAAGCTCATCATTTTCTAATTTAGAAATAAGATCACGAATTTCGGCATCCTTCTGCTGCTCCGCTTGTAACCAACCGTGAGAAATTTTTGAAAAATTTATACGTTTTCGCTCAACAGTTTCAACATTCAGTTTGTCATTCTCAGGTAAAGGATTTCGAGAAAAGAAATCTGCATGTGATAGATTTTTTCCTTCTCGATAAACAATATCAAAGTCGAATGACTGTAAAAATGCCCACCACCTATAAACTCTTGGGGATAAGTCAAGTTTTGCACGAGATGCCTTGAGAGAATAACAATCTGTAAGTTTTAGTTTAGTTTAATTTATTGAGCTTCTAGGACAATTACATAATCCATAGCCCAGGGGGCACTTATACAATTAATTGACACATTTAATTATAATTCTTAAAAAACAGAGTAAAATAGAATAAAACAAAATAAAATAATAAAGTAATAAACGAGACTATTACAATCAAGATAACGGCAATACAAATATACTTTTGTTATCGACAGAATGCGAAGTGATACTAAAGAGTACGCGACAATTTATTCGTTTAAAATAAATGCTCTCAGACGACAAGCCTGAGGTATGAACAGGCTGAGAGCTTTTATAGTTTGCATGTCAGGATTTTTCAGAACATCGTGGATTGCAGGAGGTGCAAAACCAGAATTAATCAGGTACTGCTGACGGAGATGAGCCAGGACTGGGCAGTCAGTCATGAAGTGTTCGATGGTGTCATTTTCCTTGGTATTGCAGATTGGGCATTTTGAGTCGTAGTGCAGTTCATAGCAGCATCCAGAGGTTTTAAATGCAAAGTAAAATTTGCTGGCAAGTCTTAGTTGCATAAACAGTCTGGTGGCGTTGAGCTTCATCCTTTTGGAGAGATATTTGCAGCAGCCTCTTGGATTAGCATTTGTGTAAGGTGTTTGTAGGTAATGGGCATTACTGGCCAGCCGCATATCTTCCCACCAGGTTTGATTCTGGTATCTGCGTAGGAACGTATCCCTGTATGAGCACCATGTGGGTAAGTCCAGTTTTTCGAGACGTGGTACTATATCTGGATAGTATTTTTTGATGATCTCGAGAAGATGACAAAGCCAATTGAATTTAGCCTTGGATTGTGCAGCCTGGGAGAGACTGCTCATACGTTTAAGGCAGATCTTTGGTAGCCGCTTATCATCCATTGCCAGAATCTTGCAGATCCAGTCCCAGGTTGCCTTCAGTACGAAGTACGCTAGTCTAGGTCGTCCTAGTTCCACTCTTAAGAGAGCACCGGCAGTAGTCTTTGGCAGGCCGAAAACTCGTTTGAAGAACTCACATTGAATCTTCTCTATGAGATCAAGGTTCGATAGTGCCCATATGGGTGAGGCATATAGGAGAGTAGCTTGAACGATGCTGTCAAAGAGTTTCATAATGCACGGCACAGAGTCGGTTTTGGTTGAGAAGATGATTCCGGTGACTGAGCTGAGAGCTGAACGAGCTTTGTTGATGGCATTGATTGCAGTGGGGCGGCTGAATCCACTGGCCGAGACAGTTAGACCCAGATACTCATAGTTGTCGGTAATTTCGATTTTTTGATCACCAAAGCGGAAGTTCAGGTCTCTTGGTAGACGACCAGCGCAGCGGCAGTAAATTATTTTGGTTTTGCCAACGTTGACTGCTAGTTTGTTTGATTGACAGTATTGCGTGAGCAGATTTAGCTTCTTCTGGAGATCGGACTTGGTATGAGCGAGTAGCGCGAGATCATCCGCGTATAGCAAAGACAGTATGTCGCATTTACCATCAATATTGATACCGATGCTTCCGTTGTCTCTGAAGAAATCCTCGAGGTCGGCTATAAATAGGATAAACAATAGCGGACTCAATATTTCGCCCTGCAGGACACCCTCTGCGACGTTAAAGTTCTTTGTTGTTCTGCCGTTGCTTTGAATTTTGAAGGTTGCAGAGCTGTACATTTTGCGAAGCAGTCTGACCAGTTTTGCACTAACACCCAGTTTGTGTAGCTTTAACCAGAGGAGCTTATGATTGACGGAGTCAAAGGCTCTCCTGAAATCCACAAACAGAATGTAGAGTTTGGCCGTAGGTTGACGCAATCGGAAGTTTATTGCCGAGAGTAAGTTAAACAAATTATCTGTGCAGCCTTTTTTGGCTTGGAAGCCAGCTTGCGACTCAGGGATGGCTCCAGTGTCACGTGCCCATTTTTCCAGTCGTTTGTTTAGCATATATGTGAAAACCTTGGTAACATGGTTGACGAGTGCGATACCTCTGTAGTTTGAGGGGTCGCCACGGTCGCCTTTTTTATGGAGCATCGTTATCGAAGTAGAGAACCAGTTGCTAGGTATAATTTCAGTGTCTAATATTTTATTAAATAGACAGAGCGTGTAATATTTCCAGTTAGATGGCAGCGATTTGTAGAACTCGCTTTTGACTTTGTCGGGACCAGCTGCTTTGTTTGATTTAGAGTATTTTAATGCCGAATTTAATTCCTCGATAGTAAATTCTAGGTCCAGTGATGGGTCTAGCACTCCGTAGAATAGTGTTTCGTCCGGTTCCTTCGGCGGAGTTACCAGTTCATAAAAAGAGTTCCAGGTTTCTATGTCTATAGGAGTAGCATTGGAATTATGCTTCTTTCTATGCTTCTTGATGGTAGCCCAGAAGTCGGCAGAGTTTTTGATGTTTGCCAAGGTTTCCAGTGCTCTCTTGTGCGACTGGCGCTTTTTGCTTTTGACCAACGCTTTGAAATTCTTTTTGGCACTAATGTAAGCTGACTTTTCTGGGTCCTTGAAGCTTGCTTGTTTGAATCGCGCGAATAGGTTTTTTAGCTCGTGTTTTTTGTATTTGCATTCTTCATCAAACCACTCCTGTGACTCTCTGTAGTAACTCTTGGAGGATGATTTCTTAGACATACCTGCATGTTGGGCACTTTCGATGATGGCATTATATAAATTTTCGTTGAGAGCGTCTACCGGGGTGTTATTGAAATCCACAGCAATTTTGGCTGATTGTAGCATTTGAAGTTTGAAGTCCGAGCGACTTGCCGGCAACCAGTGATAGGTAGTTTTGACAACTTTGTTTGTAGCTGTGCCGTGCTCGGCTGAGGCAGTGCAGAGGGGATTAAGTATCGTCAGAAGTAGGGGAAAGTGATCTAAGGGGTTTTCGGCATGTAAAACCTCCATGTCGTTGATCAGTGGCAGGCTTTGGATGTTGGCCCAAACAAAATCAATAGTACTGAGTCCATTGCCAAAGTAGGTGAATTTGCCAGGTGAGTCGCTGGGCGTCCTTCCATTCAGGAGTATGAAAGAGTTATCAAGCATAAAGTTAGTTAGTAAGCGGCCCTTTGTGTCTGTTCTCAGATCATTGGAGATTCTCTGCTCGGTCAGGTTGGTTCCGAGAATGATCTCCTCGGAGATTTGGCCCAAAGGACCAACGTGTGCGTTGAAGTCGCCCGTGAGGAAGCAGGCGTGATGCTCATGTGATTGTGTGATCTCATCAATCGCGAGTTGTAATAATTCCAAGGAAGATACTATGTCGCGTTGAGGGCGAAAATAGATACTCCCAATGATGATGCTAGTAGGACCGAAAGAGGCCTTTGCTATGAGCCAGCTGTCTGACGAATCCAGTATGGTGATGTTTAGAGATTTTCTGGCAATAATAGCAATGCCGCCGCTGGCATGTCCTAAGCTTTTTTCTTTAATGGCAGGAGCTATATGAAGTGTGTAATCTTGGAGGCTTGCTGGAAGAGTGAAAGCTGTTGTTGCACAGGTCTCGCATAGACAGATTATATCAGGACGCGGAGAGAATGTGTGTCCGAACAAATTCTTCATGCCTCTTGCATTCCACGATAAGATTAGCAGTTTTTTGTATCTGTGGATGGTGAAGAAGTGGGAATGGAACTGTTTTGGCTGTTTAGGGAGCGGTTTATCGACGATTTGAGCTGGTCTTCCCAAAAGTCCCAAACGAACAATTCATTATTCATTTCCAACCTGGTACCTTTTATCTTCGGGTTTTTGCCATCTTTTCTCATGTCGGCTGCGGTTTCTTTAATCTTCTTTAGGCAGTAAAGTTCTCTATTAGTGTATTCATTGTTTAGTGACAAGGTCGAACCCTTTAGAACCGTACGCTTGGCATTCATTACTGTGTCTTTGGCTTTTCATAGCTGAGTTTGATTTTTAAGACTTTTCTGTCTTGACGCATTGGTATAACATCAATAACTGCATTAGATAAGCTGAATTTTTCCTCCATGAATCCATTTATCTGGTGTATGAGGTTAGGTTCACGCCAGTTGTGATTCTTGGCTATAATATTGAGCCGCTTTGCAGCTTTTTCTTGTTGGCTAACCAAGTCCTCCAGCTTATGGAGTCTGGCCTTATTGACTTCAGCTTCTGAGGAAGGATTTGTGGTGGACAGCGAGATGTTCCCGGACTTGAGTGTTTCAAGCTCCTTCTCGAGTTTGTCTTGCCTTTTTGAGATGTTATCAATCCGGCCCAACAATGTTTTTTCGCTCTTAAGGAAGTCGTCTCTGATGGCTTGGATAGCATTTTGATTTTCGCGCTGACTGTTCTTGATCTGCTCTTTGAGAGCTTCAGTATTGTTGTTAGCCTGTAACTGCATCTGCGCAATTTGGTCTGTTAACCTCCCTAGAAGGGCTGAGATGGGGTGAGCTTCACCAGTGTTGCTCAAATCGGACATCATCGCGTCAGGATTTGACACAAGAGAAGCGGAGTTGGAAGCTTGGTTAAACATCTTTTTGGCAGCTTGTGTTGTTTCTTCTGAATCGGATGGTGAGTCGTCGGGGTCTCTATCATCAATGGTCCTTTTCCTGTTAAGATAATCTTTAATGTCACCAAGTGAGGCGGCTCTTTCTCGAGTAAAAGTGAATGCTTTGATTGGAGCCCCGGGTTTCTTGGAGCTGGCAGGTGAGTTGGTGGGATTGTGAACAACACCGTCTGGTTTCGGGCTGCTGTTTACCATATTTGTGGGTTAAGGACTACCGCCTGGCCGCACGAGGACCAACCCGGGACTGGCATTTATTTATCTGGATTAGTTTAAGAGCCTGAATCTCGATCACACTAATTTGCAGATTAAAATTTAAAAGCAGATAGTTTATATTAGAGTCTGTTTATATGCCCTGATCAGAAACCTAACCTTCAAGAGTTGGCATCTCGGGCTTTATTTAAAATTCTGGTTAATTTGACGCGAACTTTTGTACTTTTGTGTTTAAAACACTTTTTGCTGCGTTACAATTCAATAAATAGCAGTTCGGCACTGGTAGGATTTTTACTTGTTTTTAAAACTTTTTATTTTATTCACAACATAAATAAACACGAGGTTACTCAAGCAGCGCTACAGTGGCTCCCCCTTATAATCTGTAACTACTGTAAATTTTCTACCATGTAAATAATGCCGAAAATGCCTAATAGCATTCACAACAGCAAGTGTTTCCAATTCATACGAATGATATCGCGACTCTATTTCTGTAGTTCTTTTGCTAAAATAAGCTACAACATGGGCCTTTCCACCAACTTTTTGGATGCAAATTGCACCGTAACCAACTGAGCTAGCCTCTGTATGTAATTCTATAGTAAAATTTGGATCAAAAATCATTAAAAGAGGAGAACTCGTCAGGTGAGAAACAATTTTTGTTCGAATTTCCTCAAATTCAGATTTCCAATCAATCCTACCCTTTCCATTAGTAAGTTCATACAAAGGACAAACAAGTTTAGAAAACCCTTTTATAAATTGCCGAAAATACGAGGCAAGTCCAATAAATTGTCTAAGTTGAGTAACAGTTTGAGAAGGCGGGAGTGCAGTCAACGCGATAACCTTGCGAGGATTTGGTCGAATTTCTCCTGCCGAAACTTGATAACCAAGAAATTCTATTTTCGTTTTCAAAAATGAACATTTCTTTAGATTGACTGAAAATCCAGCTTTAGTCAAGGCCCCTAAAACAACTTCTAATTTTCGAATACCCTCAATAATTGTTTCTGATGGGATGAGAATATCATCCATATAACAAATAATAGACGTATTCACTAGATCTCCCAAAGCTTTGTTAATTGCTCGCTGAAAAACAGAAGGTGCATTTTTCAAACCAAAAGGCATTGCTAAATATTCGTACTGCCCGTCAGGAGTAACAAAAGCAGTCCGTTCAATAGAATCTGGGTGAATAGGAATTTGGTGAAAACCGCTAGCCATATCAAGAGATGTAAAATAATTAGCACCTCCTAGTCTATCTATCTGATCAGCAATAAGCAGTAACGGATATTTATCAGCCACCGTATTATTGTTAAGCTCCCGATAATCAACACACATTCGATCAGAACCGTCTTTTTTTTAACTAAAATAATCGGACTAGCAAAAGGAGAACAACTGGGTCTGATGACATTCTCCTCTTGTAATTCCTTGATTTTATCTCGCACTATTTGACGTTCAACAGTCGAAAGACGATAACGTAGTCTTTGCACGGTTCGGTTAGGATCTAGCAAACGAATTTCAAGTTGTCCGGTCGTTACTCTAGATTTAGGTGTTCCTATGACGAAAGTTGAACGAAATTTGTTTAAAACATCAACCAAGAGACGTTTGTCATGTTCAGAAACGTCTGTTTTTATTTCGTCAAAATTAAATGAATGATAATCTACTTCACAAACATTAACCCTCGGAATTCTTTTTAGAACTAAACTGTCAACTGTCATTTCTATTCAGTAACCAAGAGATAATATTTCTCTTCCAACAAGAATTTCAGTACTAAGAAAATCATCATGAATCACATGAAATAAAATTTCCAGGCAATGATCATTTATAGTCACTTGTGCCAAGATTTGAATGACACTTTGAATACTGGAAGGACCGATACCGGAAAGAATGACTACAAAGTTCTGACGTTTTCCTGAAAATTTTTTAGCAATGCTTTCTTTAATCAGAGAGCATTCAGCACCGGAATCAAAACAAAATGAAAACTTCTCACCGGAATGTAGTAACTCGCCAAAAGCCGGTTGAATAGAACACGAATTAACACGACGCTCCATTTGACCTTGAGCAAGGGTATTTTGTCCAGATCCAGAAGACTTCTTGCAGCTTGTAGAAACATGTCCAACTTCTCCACATTTGAAGCACGTCACAAAAGATTTCACAGCGGTGGAGGGTATTTTCTTTGAAAGATTTCCAAAGTTGTCCGGGATAGTGCTCAATGAACGACTTCGACATTCCGATATTTTGTGTCCAAATTTTCCACAGTGAAAGCATTTTAATGAAGATACATAAGTTCTCAGTCGTTTGGAATCGAACGATGAGCCCTCTCTGGCTTGAGAAAAAGGAAAAGCTCTTTTTCGGTAATCAACGGCCATAAGTTCTTGTTGTAACTTCGTTCGAGAACTTATTTCCGTAGTAAGAGCCAAACGTTTTAAACGTGGATCCAACTGAGCCACGTGAGAAAGAACAATCGAAACAGCAATTTCTTCGGAATTCATCAGTTGTAGTCGTGGAATAAGAACACTTAAAACTCGACTTGAATATGCAGCGATATTTTCATCTCCATTTGGCTGTCCCGAATATAACGAAAGTAACGTCACCGCGGGAGTTTCAATAATTTCATATCGCGCGAGAAAAATGTTTTTAAATTGTTCCCAAGTCATTCCGTTAAAGCTGATTTGAGGAAACCAAGATGCAGCTGATCCTTTCATAGCTTCACTCAACGCATTTACTAACTTGCTCCCTTGAAGTTCCTGTTCTTGCATACACAAGCTAGCTGTCGAGCACCAAGCTTGTGCATCGATATTTTGCTCATTCGGATTGAATAGCGGAAAAGTAACTTCATGATAAGAAACAGCAGTTGGACTTTGCATTTTTCGAATTAACTCCATTATATTTTTTATTTTGATTCTCAAACAAAATTTGCCAACGATCTTCCGAAGTATCAGAATTGCGTTGAGGAGTCTCGGACGGTAATTCTGAAATGGATGGTTCCGCGTCCCTTCGGTATCCCACTTCTGATGTCGGAGAATGGCCAGATAACATTCGCGAACTTTGTGTTTTGCGTGTGGGACGCATGATGAACCACCTTTTTATTCTTTTACAAGATAAAAACGGAACTTAACTTATTGAACAAAGCTTTTTAAAATTCAACGTTTATAACAAGATCCAAAATGCTCAATGTTTATTCTGTTATTGATCTTTGCCGTAGTTTCTCTGGAGACCGAATAGAAGAAAGCGGTGATAATCCTCCTCGTTATTCATTTCATTATCCTTGAAATATATATCTATATGTATATATATATATTAGGCTGATTCAAAAAAAACGGCTATTTTTTTTTTTTAAATCCTCACATAAAAACTTCCGAGAAGGTGTGAAAAGACGCCTGTCAAAAGCAGAGCCCTTAATATTATTATTAAGAGGTCGCGCATCGGGAATTTCTATTTCCCGTTTAAATAACACAGGAATAAATTTTTTAAAATTTTGCAATTTCGTATTTGTGCAACGGCTCATTGAATTAGCGGACCAAAGCATATTTTTGTAGGAAATTTGACGCTCTACAAGAACAGTCCTTACAAAGTTTTCGATAGTCACACTCCTTCAAAAGTTATTCGAGGTCAAAGTTGAATTTACAAAAAAATTCAATGTTTTTTTGTGTTCGATGATACTATGAATCTTTTCTCATTATTTTGTTATAAAGAGGATAGATTTCGGAACAATTACATTTTTAAATAGTCAAGTGCATCAGTTATGGATTCTCCATGATAACATGTTTATTATTTAACATCGCATTTTTGTAAGGTAACTTTATATTGACTCAATGGGAAAATTAATGATTGAAAAAGCCCAATTAGAGTAAGATATATTTATTAAATATATCTTTATAACAAAATAATGAGAGAAGATTCATAGTATCATCGAAAAAAAAAAAAAACATTGAATTTTTTTGTAAGTTCAACTTTGACCTCGAATAACTTTTGAAGGAGTGTGACTATCGAAAACTTTGTAAGGACTTTTTTTGTAGAGCGTCAAATTTCCTACAAAAATGTGCTTTGGTCCGCTAATTCAATGAGCCGTTGCAAAAATACGAAACTGCAAAATTTAAAAAAATTTATTCCTGTGTTATTCAAACGGGAAATAGAAATTCCCGATGCGCGACCTCTTAATAATAATATTAAGGGCTCTGCTTTTTACAGACGTCTTTTCACACCTTCTCGGGAGTTTTTATGTGAGAATATTGAAAAAAAAAAAATTAGCCGTTTTTTTTTAATCAGCCTAATATATATATATATATATATATATATATATATATATATATACATATATATAATATACATCAATATATTATACATTAATATAATGAAGATAAAATTAGTCGAAAATTCCGGTCAGGAAAAGAAGTTCAATGATTTGGAAAACGTAAACATAATAATCGTTTCCGATGTTTCGGCCGGGCCCTGCCGACCATCTTCAGGAATATTTCTATAATAATTACCAAAAAGAATGTTTCAAAAAACAATTCTGAATTAAAAGCAGCGAGGTACGTTTATAAGTATAGTTGTTGTTGTACAACATTTGTTGCACTTATACTCTTATCTCTCGTGATCCCACCATTAAAATACAAAAACAAGTCGACGATATGATAAGCCTGTGGCAACAGAAAAAATTTATAGATTCCAACTCGGCAAAAAATCTCAGAACGTACAACTCTTTGCCTCCTAAAATATATTTCCTACCAAAAATTCATAAGAACAATGTACCTCTCAGACCAATTGTTTGTAACATTAACTCTCCCACTTACAAAATTTCAAGATTTTGTACTAGTGTACTCTCTAACATAACAGGTACATCCAACTATCACATCAATGACACTTGGTCTTTTGTAAACAAAATTAGAAATACACCAATCCCTCGAGAACACCTGTTACACTTCTCGCAAAAATTAAGAAAACAACAAAATTTTCGAAATTTTTTGGTAATTTTCAACAGGCTGTATTTCAGTGAAAAATGGTCGTACAAGAAATAGAGGATCAAAGCTTTTGAAGCTTAAAGACTCTAGTTTTTGAATTTTTTGATTAACAATTTTTCGGAGCACTATTAGCCATGCAATCATTGGATAAAGCACGAAGAAAAAATTTTCAAAATTTTTTACATTTTTTTTTTTCGCTCTACGGGCATGGAAAAATTTTTTCGAGCCAAACCAATGAATAGGTCGCATAGCCTGTTTATTCAGCTTCCAGATACTTTTTTTTAAACCTCGATACGACCATTTGTCTCCGAGATATCGAATTTTGAATGCCAAAGGATCACTCAACTGCCGATATCTCCAGAACTACTGGTCGCCTAGCGAGCCGAAGGGCAGTTTCTTTTTCTGCAGAAAATTTCCTACAAAAATCTGTCATCGTTGATGTCAAAAAAAAATTTTTTCCACCTGTAGCGTTAACGTGAAAAAAGAGCAAAAAAATGCCATTTTGCCTTTTTTTGGATAATCCACTGTATCTTCGTCAATATTAGGGGGAAGGCTTAGGTTAAAAGAAAATTTTACAGCCCAATGTACCCCAAAGGTCCCTCTAGATCGGTAAATCGATCGATTCAGCGGTTTTCCTGGACCAATTGATTGAAATTTTAAAAAAATTGAGGGAACAAGGATTTTGTTTCTTAAGGAATTTTTGGATAATCGACTGTATCTTCGTCAATATTGGGGGGAAAGCTTAGGTTAGAAGAAAATTTTACAGCCTAATGTACCCCGAAGGTTCCCCTAAATCGGTATATCGATCGGTTCAGCGGTTTTCCTGGACCGATTGATTGAAATTTTGAAAAAATGAAGGAAACAAGGTTTTTGTTTCTTAAGGAACCTTGTTCTCTTAATTTTTTCAAAATTTCAATCAATCGGTCGAGGAAAACCGCTGAACCGATCGATCTACCGATTTAGAGGGACCTTTGGGGTACATTAGGCTGTAAAATTTTCTTCTAACCTAAGCTTTCCCCCCAATATTGACGAAGATACAGTCGATTATCCAAAAAAAGGCAAAATGGCATTTTTTTTCTCTTTTTTCACGTTAACGCTACAGGTGGAAAAAAATTTTTTTTGACATCAACCATGACAGATTTTTGTAGGAAATTTTCTGCAGAAAAAGAAACTGCCCTTCGGCTCGCTAGGCGACCAGTAGTTCTAGAGATATCGGCAGTTGAGTGAAAAAGAATCCTTTGGCATTCAAAATTCGATATCTCGAAGACAAATGGTCGTATCAAGGTTTGAAAAAAAGCATCTTGAGGCTGAATAAACAGGCTATGCGACCTATTCATTGGTTTAGCTTGGAAAAATTTTTCCATGCTCGTGGAGCGAAAAAAAAAATGTGAAAATTTTGAAAATTTTTTTTCGTGCTTTATCCAAGGATTGCATGGCTGATAGTGCTTCGAAAAATTTTTAACCAGAAAATTCAAAAACTAGAGTCTTCAAGTTTCGAAAGCTTTGTTTTTTTATTTCTTGTACGACCATTTTTCACTGAAATACAGTCTGTTGAAAATCACCAAAAAATTTCGAAAATTATGTTGTTCCCTTAATTTTTGCGGGAAGTGTATATACATATATGTATATATACATATATATATATATATATACATATATATATATATATATATATATAATAAAATTTTGAATTGACTTTTGAGAAAAAAGAAATTTTTGGAAAAAAAATTTTTTTTACAATCATGAAATTCACTGAAAATAAATATAATTATTGAAAAGATCCTGAATATTTTCTAATTATTTGCTCACATATCAATTGAAACAAAAATATTATTCATATGGAAGAAAAATTTATTTAATCAATTATTTCCTTTTTTCATTAAATTATTTGAAATTATTACGATCATCTATATTCAATTATATCAATGCATAATATACATATATATACATATATACATATATAATAATATACATGTATATATATATATATATATACATATATATATATATATATATATATATATATATATCATAATTTTGAATTAACTTCTAAAAAAAAAGAAATTTTTGAGATAAAAGTTTTTTTTTCGATAAATAAATTCATTAAAAATGAATATCATAATCAAGAAGATCCTGTATGTTCTTCAATTATTTACTCACATCTTAATTGGAATAAAAATATTATTTATTAGGAAAAACAATTGATTTCAATCAACCATTTCCTTTTTTTGTTAAATTATTTGACTCGATTATCTCCATTTATATTTAATTATATTAATGTATAAAATTGAATTATATACATATAAATATTATGATTTTTGATTTACTTTGAAAAAAAGAGAAATCTGAAAAAAAAAACTTTTTCACAGTAATTAAGATCATTAAAAATGAATATAATTATTCAAAAAATCCTATGTATTTTTTAATTATTTGCTCACATATTAATTGAAATATAAATATCATCCGTTAGGAAAGAAAATTTATTTAAATCAATTATTTCCTCATTCTATTAAATTATTTAACTTAATTACCTCCATTTATATTCAATTATATTAATGTATAATATTCAAAAATATACATATATACATATTATGATTTTTGATTTACTTTTAAAGAAAGAGAAATTTGAAAATGAAAAGTTCTTTGCTATAATTAAATTCATTAAAAATAAATATAATTATTCAAGAAATCCTATATATTTTTCAATTATTTGCTCACATACTAATTGAAACATAAATATTATCCGTTGAGAAAAACAATTTATTTGAATCAATTATTTGCTTATTTTATTAAATTATTTATCTGAATTACCTCCATTCATATTCAATTATATTAATGGATAATATACATATATATACATATATACATATACAATAATATACACACATATATATATATATATATATATATATATATATATATATATATATATATATTATAATTTTGAATTTACCTTTAAAAAAAAAGAAATTTAAAAAAAAAAAATTTTTTTTACAATAATCAAATTCACTGAAAATAAATATGGTTATTGGAAAGATCCTGTATATTTTTTGATAATTTGCTCACATATTAATTGAAATGAAAATATTATTCATTAAAAACAATAATTTATTTGATCAATTATTTCCTTTTTTTATCAAATTAGTTGGCATAATTACCTCCATTCATATTTAATTATATTAATGTGTAATATATATAAAAATAAATGTATTTTTATTTAATTATAATCATGTATAATATACAAATATATATATACATATTATGATTTTTAATTCACTTTTAGAAAAAGAGAAATTTGAAAAAAAAAAATTTTTAATATAATTAAATTTATTAAAAATATATATAATTATTCAAAAAATCCTATGTATTTCTTGATTATTTGCTCACATAATAATTGAAATATAAATATCATCCGTCAAGGAAAATAATCTATTCAAATCAATTATTTTCTTATTCTATTAAATCATTTAACTTAATTACCTCCATTTATATTCAATTATATTAATGTATAATATATGTGTAAGTAAATGTATTTATATTCAATTATATTAATGTATAATATACAAATATATATATATATATATGTTATGATTTTTAATTGACATTTAAGAAAAGAGAAATTTGAAAAAAAAAAAATTTTTTATTATAATCAAATTCATTAAAAATACATATGATTAATCAAGGAAACCTATGTATTTTTCAATTATTTGCCCACATATTAATTGAAATATAAATATTATCGGTTAGGAAAAATAATTTATTCAAATCAATTATTTGCTTATTTTATTGAATTATTCAACTTAATTACCTACATTTATATTCAATTATATTAATGTATATTATACATATATATACATATATACCCATATAATATTATACATGAATATATATGTATATTATAATTTCAAATTTACTTTTAAAAAAAGAGAAATTTTTGAAAAAAAAATTTTTTTTACAATAATTAAATTCATTAAAAATAAATATGGTCATTAAAAAGATCCTGTATATTTTTTAATCATTTGCTCACATATTAATTGAATTAAAAATATTATTCATTGAAAAAAATAATTTATTTAATCAATCATTTCCTTTTTTTATCAAGTTATTTGACATAATTACCTCCATCTATATTCGATTATATTCATGTATAATATATATATGAATAAATGTATTTATATTCAATTATATTAATGTATAATATATATATATGAATGAATGTATTTATGTTCAATTATAGTAATGTATAATATTTAAATATATAGATATATATATATATATATTATGATTTTTCGTTTACTTCTAAAAAAAGAGAAATTTGAAAAAAAAAAAATTTTTTTACACTCATTGAATTCATCAAAAATAAATATAATTATTCAAAAAATCCTACGTTTTTTTCAATCATTTGCTCACATATTAATTAAGATATGAATATTATCCGTTAGGAAAAATATATTATTCAAATCAATTATTTCCTCATTTTATTAAATTATTCAACTAAATTACCTACATTTATATTCAATTATATCGATGTATGATATACATATATATACACATACACATATATAATAATAAACATATATGTATATATATTATGATTTTGAATTTACTCCAAAAAAAAAAAATGTTTGAAAAAAAAAATTTTCGATATCTAAATTCATTAAAAATGAATATAATTATTGAAAAGATCCTGTATGTTTTCCAATTATTTACTCACATATTATTTGAAATGAAAATATTATTCATTAGGAAAAACAATTTATTTCAATTAACTATTTCATTCTTTTATTAAATTATTTGACCTGATTATCTCGATTTATAATCAATTACAATAATGTATAATATATATAAATAAATGTATTCATATTCAATTATAATAATGTATAAAATTCAAATATAAACATATATATATATTATGATTTTTAATTTACTTTTAAAAAAAGAGAAATTTGAAGAAAAAAAAAATTTTTTTTTACAGTAATTAAATTCATTAAAAATAAATATAATTATTCAAAAAAATCCCATGTATCTTTTAATTATTTGCTCACATATTAATTTAGATATGAATATTATCCGTTAGGAAAAATAATTTATTCAAATCAATTATTTCCTTATTTTATTAAATTATTTAACTAAATTACCTACATTTATATTCAATTATATCGATGTATGATATACATATATATACACATACACATATATTATAATAAACATATATATATATACATTGTAATTTTGAATTTACTCCTAAAAAAAAATGTTTGAAAACAAAAATTTTCGACATCTAAATTCATTAAAAATGAACATAATTATTGAAAAGATCCTGTATGTTTTCCAATTATTTACTCACATATTATTTGAAATAAAAATATTATTCATTAGGAAAAACAATTTATTTCAATCAACTATTTCATTCTTTTATTAAATTATTTGACCTGATTATCTCCATTTATAGTCAATTATAATAATGTATAATATATATGAATAAATGTAATCATATTCAATTATAATAATGTATAAAATTCAAATATAAACATATATACATATTATGATTTTCAATTTACTTTTGAAAAAAGAGAAATCTGAAAAAAAAAAAATTTTTTTCTACAGTAATTAAATTCATTAAAAATAAATATAATTATTCAAAAAATCCCATGTATTTTTGAATTATTTGCTCACATATTAATTAAAATATAAATATCATCTGTTAAGAAAAATAATTTATTTGAATCAATCATTTCCATATTCTATTGAATTATTTAACTCAATTACCTCCATTCATATTCAATTATATTAATGTATCATATATATGAATAAATGTATTCATATTTAATTATATTAATGTATAAAATTCAAATACAGTAGAGCGTCGATTATCCGAACGTCAGTTATCCGAAACGTCAATTATCCGAATGGTGATTTGGTTTATCCGAAACGTCAATTATCCGAAAGATTTGTGGGGGTAGTGATTAGGTTTGTTGGTAGGTATACGGAAAACCTGACCGAGGTTAACCGTTAGGTCCGCGTAGACGTGCATGTGCAGTTTGCATTTGGCGACCAGATGTTTTATGGCCGAGTCGTGCAACTGTTAGGACCGTATCGCGGGTTCTACCTGGTCGCGAGCTCAGACTTGCACGGCGTACCTCCCCTCCGCCCGCTTGACAGGAGCTCGCGCGCATTTAGTTTTCCAGTGTCAGTCTTTATGTACTTTTCTGCAGAGCTGTGAAAGAGCGAGCCCCGATATTGAATCTGATTGTATGTGATTCCTAACTCACGTTCATAATGAGTTCTACGTCTAGTCCTTTAACTTCTAAGCGTAAACGACACGTTCTTACCTTGGAACAAAAACGAGAGATTCTTTCTAAGCTAGATAAAGGAGAGACCGGTGCATCTCTAGCTCTCGCGTACAATGTGGGAAATGCAACAATCACGGACATTAAAAAGAATAAGGATAAAATTTTGTCATTTGTGTCAACGTCGGACGGTGAACATGGGGCCCAGAAACGAAAAGCTTTAAAATCCGCGCAGAATCCAGTTCTCGACAAGGCTTTATCCGAGTGGTTCACGCAGAGGCGAAGTTTAGGACAACCAATTTCCGGTCCAATCTTGTGTGAGAAAGCTCTTGACTTGAACAATAGAATCGGCGGATCGTCTGATTTTAAAGCCAGCTCTGGATTTCTGAAAAACTTCAAGACTCGCCATGGAATACGAGAACTTCAGGTTCAAGGGGAAACGTTATCGGCAGATTCGGAGGCTGCTGAGAAGTTTAAACAGAACTTCGCTACCATCGTAGAAGAGGAAGGATATTCTAGAGATGATGTGTACAATGCAGATGAGACTGGGTTAAATTGGAAGTCTTTGCCCACCAAATCTCTCGCATCTAGGCGTGAAACTGCAGCACCCGGATTCAAGGTGTCCAAAGAACGAATAACGGCTATGACATGTGCTAATGCAGCCGGCACTCATAGATTACCGTTATTACTTATCGGAAAGGCGAAGAAACCGCGGTGCTTCAAAAATGTGACTGGCTTGCCTGTGATCTATAAAGCCCAGAATAGTGCTTGGATGGACTCAAGATTGTTTTGCGATTGGTACACAAACGATTTTATGAAGAACGTTAAAGAATGGCGCAAGGCTCAACATAAAACTGGTAGAGTGTTGCTGCTCCTAGATAACGCGCCTTCTCATCCATCCGCTGAGGTATTGAACAGTCTCGATCCAGACTTCGAAGTCAGATTCCTTCCACCGAACGTAACATCTCTTATCCAGCCTATGGATCAGGGTGTGATAGAGAAAATGAAGAGATTGTATAGAAAAGAAGTTCTTAGGAGACTGTTTATGGCAGAAGAAAACACCGAAGACAGTATTGTTCAATTCGCGAAAACCATAAATTTGTAACATTGTTGCTACATGATAGCTGATGCGTGGGCATCGCTAACAGAAAGAAATCTGAAGAACGCTTGGAACAAACTGTGGCCACCCTCAGAAGAAACGCAGGCCGAGATTCGAGAAGATATTTCTAATTGCGAGCAAGGTGGCATAAATGAATTCGTTGAAATCTTCCACGCCATCCCTGGATTCACGGAATGTGACAACGATGACGCCGAAAATTGGCTGAAAGATGACGCGAACGATCCCGGCTATCAAATTTTAACCGACGATCAAATCGTATCTTCAGTTCTCCACGACGAAGATAGTGATTCTGATGACAAACACAGCGACGAAAGTGTGGAAGCGTCAAAGCAGCCCTCTCACGGTGAGGCCTTCGGGGCTCTGGAAACGGCTATGGAGTGGTACGAAAAACAACCTGAATGTTGTCAAACGCAACTTCTTCTCCTGAAACGATTGCGGGATTTGGCTGCAAAGAAGCGAGCTTCCGTTGTAAAACAGAGGAAAATCATGAACTTTTTTCCAAAGAAGTAAACCAAGTATGTACATACACCTACCACTTATAAAATTAGTATAGACACTTGTTTTTCAATACATATATTTTGTACACTATATTCTATTACGTAACCGTTATAAATGTTAACAAAATGTACTATGTATATAATAAGAAGATAGTTCATCTGTTTTAAATACATACGTATGTTTATACATTGAACGAATCAGCGTTTTTTTCACACTGTTCGGTTATCCGAATTTTCGATTATCCGAATAGTTCCCGGTCCCAATTAGTTCGGATAATCGACGCTCTACTGTATATACATATATATATATATATTATGATTTTTAATTTACTTTCAAAAAAAGAGCAATTTGAAAAAAAAAATTTTTTTTCACCATAATTAAATCGATTAAAAATAAATATAATTATTCAAGAAATCCTATGTATCTTTCAATTATTTTCTAACATATTAATTAAAATATAAATATTATCCGTTGAGAAAAATAATTTATTTAAATCTATTATTCGCTTATTTTACCGAATTATTTAACTCAATCACCTCCATGTATATTCAATCATATTAATGTATAATATACATATGTATACTAATATACATATATAATAATAAACATATATATATATATATATATATATATATATATATATATATATATTATAATTTTCAATTTACTTAAAAAAAAAAAAAAAATTTTGGAAAAAAAATATTTCTCACAATAAATCAATTCATTAAAAATAAATATGGTTATTGAAAAGATCCTGTATATTTTTTAATCATTTGCTCACTTATTAATTGAAATAAAAATATTATTCATCAAGAAAAATAATTTATTTAATCAATTATTCCTTTTTTTTATGAATTTATTTGACATACTTACCTCCATCTATATTTAATCATATTAACGTATAATATATGTACAAATGAATGTATTGATATTTATTTATATTAATGTATAATATACAAATATATATATATATATATATATATATATATTATGATTTTTAATTTACTTTGAGAAAAAGAGAAATGTGAAAAAAAAAATTTTTTTCTCAACGATTAAATTCATTAAAAATAAATATAATTATTCCAGAAATCCTGTGTATTTTTTAATTATTTGCTCACATAATCATTAGAATATAAATATTATCAGTTAAGGAAAATAATTCATTTGAATCAATTATTTCCTTATTTTATACAATTATTTAACTTAATCACCTCCATTCATATTCAATTATCTTAATGTATTATATTGTGGCACCCGGATCGGCAGTACCGACTGTCACCGCAAGGGAGCACGTCAGTGCTCAAGGCGGTGGCGACAACCAGCAGCAGCGTAGTCGGCGGAAACAGACGTTGACCGTGAAAACTGATTTCATCGACTTCATTAGCTGAACAAAGGCTACAGCTGTAGCACGTGGTCAAAGTTCAGACAAATAGTGATCATTGGGCTGTAATAGTTTTAAGACATTGAATAAATATATAATATTTATACATACTAGGTATTCGTCGTTGGTGTGTGTGTAAGCCCGCCTAACACAATCCCTACAATATACATATATATGCATATATACATTGTGACGTGGTATTACGTACCCCGTCACTTTGTTTAATTATCGCATTCCCCTAGGTGCAGATATCGCTAAAAATAACGAAATCACGTCTGGGGCCAATACTCCAAAACTAACGACTGGTTATCTTCAAGTGAAACTCTCTTTATTAAGCTAATTCTATTCTATTTTCTAATTTTGTAACGCTCTACGAGAACCATCTACGAGACTTCCGTTTCAAGATACCAGGACACTGCCTAACAGGGGTCACGTACCAGCTCAACACCGATCAACACCGACTACAGACGAACGAATACCGCTGAAACCACTCCCGATGGATGCCTATCTAAGTTGTGAACAGGGCCGTGCGTGATGCACAAACAGTACGTCCAACTATTCAAGACTTATCGGCCAGGAGCCGAACGACGAATCAATGCTTCTACCGCTCGGATGCATCGCCAGACGGCGTACAGGGCTGTGCGTCAAAAACACAACAAAGCCTCCCGTCGACGATACTTATCAGCCTGGAGCTGAACCGACCCTAACATCTACTAAGTCGTTGACTATCCAATAGAAGACGGTTTTCTCTTCACGAACCGTCTTATCGAAGGACTGCGGCGTGGAATAGGCTAATGATATGCTGACCACGTGGATCTGGTGGATCTAGTGTGGGGATCCGGGTTGAGGGCCATCACCACCAGATCGTTCCGGCATGAGGGCTTCGATGAGCGAGGGCCGGGATGCAGCGCCGACGAAATAGCTACAACGGGGAGTACCAGTAAAGCAAGGAGTGAGTTACAGTCGATCGCAAGTCCAAAGGACCGGTGACGTAATATTGCCGCACACCTCAATATCGCAACACATGAGCAGTACGACCCCCCCTCTCACCAACGATACCGCATAGCTGAAGGAAAACATCTCTAACAACCTTCCGACGTCCCGATACCTCGATACCTGTCGTCGAGGGAAAAGAAAATCAAGCGGCGAGGGATTATCGCCGCCTACCCATGGACCAGGCCTACGCGACCTGCTGGTCCAATTAAAATACCGCAAAGGGCATAGCCGGATAAGCAGGTCGAATCGGCCCCCGCTGAATTTTTTGTCGGTACTTCAGGGATCAATTTGGATCCAAATGAAAATAATTCAGTTAAAATTTCAGCTATTAATCTTAAACGGTTTCCGAGTAATTGAAAAAAAACCTATTTTTTAGTATTTATTTTTTTTTTAATAGTAAAATTAAAAATTTTGTTTTTGCTGATTTTTTTTTAAATACTTACGAGTAAAAGCTGTGAAAAAAATTTTTTTTTATGATTTCTAGACTAATAGCCGATTTTTAAACTAAAAAACAAAATTACAATTATTTTTTTTTATGCCTATTTTAAAACATGCAATCACCAAATTTGGACAGAATACGTCTTTCATACCCCTCTGTACTCAGGAATTTTTTCAATTTTTTTGGTTTGGTGCAACGTCATGAAAAAAATTAAAAACCAATTTTTTGTTAATTATTTTATATTTCAACTGCTTAGAACACTACTTACAACTAATTATAAAATGTATTTATTCATAAAAATATTCATCAAAAACGTAAGTGGTCATCAAAATATTTGTTAATATTTTCGTCAATCTTCATCTCTGTCTTCATTAATAACTACACAGCGCCCGGTATTATTGAAAATGCGACTTAAAATCTCTGCTGGTCTTACAATTCTCGATAAATATCTAGCATGTGATAGGTAATAAATAATAGCTGCTACATGCGAACAACAACCAACTGTACGCCGACCGTTGGCACAATCACAGCAATATCGAGAAATTCCGTTAACTCCATTTTTGCCACGATGATACTCAATGAAGCAGCAATATGTTTTTGCATTAATATGCCGAGATCTTACTTGAAATCTAAGAATGTTTTCAGCCGATCTTACGTACTGAAGGCTTATATTATTATCTTCATCCATCATCTCAGCTAAGTATGACACTGCTTGAGAAAGCTGGTATGATCCTTTTAAGTCGCATTTTCAATAATACCGGGCGCTGTGTAGTTATTAATGAAGACAGTGATGAAGATTGACGAAAATATTAACAAATATTTTGATGACCACTTATGTTTTTGATGAATATTTTTATAAATAAATACATTTTATAATTAGTTGTAAGTAGTGTTCTAAGCAGTTGAAATATAAAATAATTAACAAAAAATTGGTTTTTAATTTTTTTCATGACGTTGCACCAAACCAAAAAAATTGAAAAAATTCCTGAGTACAGAGGGGTATAAAAGACGTATTCTGTCCAAATTTGGTGATTGCATGTTTTAAAATAGGCATAAAAAAAATAATTGTAATTTTGTTTTTTAGTTTAAAAATCGGCTATTAGTCTAGAAATCATAAAAAAAAATTTTTTTCACAGCTTTTACTCGTAAGTATTTAAAAAAAAATCAGCAAAAAAAAATTTTTTAATTTTACTATTAAAAAAAAAATAAATACTAAAAAATAGGTTTCTTTTCAATTACTCGGAAACCGTTTAAGATTAATAGCTGAAATTTTCACTGAATTATTTTCATTTGGGTCCAAATTGATCCCTGAAGTACCGACAAAAAATTCAGCGGGGGCCGATTCGACCTGCTTATCCGGCTATGCCCTTTGAGGAAGAATCACGTGACAGCAGCTCGACGAAAATCAGGATCATCGCTCATCTCGTCACTCTACGTTCAGTTACTGATATTAACAGACGTGTTCTTGTTATCGCTACCAAAGTTCGTCGTACCGCTATTGTACCTTATCGCATTCTCTCGCACCTGTTATATCTTCTTTTACGTAAGTGAGGCTCCTTTTCTATTTTGTGAAGCCACGAGATTACTTGCAATATATCGTACCTTTACCTTTATCTCTTTCTCTCTTTACCTTGCAGTTGGTCTGCTTGAGCCAATTGGGCTCGTATCTTTTCTCTTTATCTTGCAGTTGGTCTGCTTGAGCCACCTGGGCTCGTACCTTATTCTCTCTTATCTCTTATCTTGTCCCTTTTTCTGCCTTATTGCAAGTAACTTCGCGACTGGTTGATTATTACTTACGCATTGTAGTGACTATTGTTTATTTTATTATCTTTCTCTTCTGGAATATTTGAATGTCTAATATCGCTGTCTAGCAGCGCGTTCCGTTAAAGGATCAATTTTTATCTTAGCTACTGAGCATTGCTATCTTGTTATATTTTCTCTGATTAGTTTCTATCTGTCTCTTTATCTATTATCGTTGATTATCGTATCTTAGTGAGTGTACCGCGGGAGCGATCTTATATCGCTGCGCGGTCCCGCTCGTCGTTCATTTGACATTGGAGTATTGTGCCGTATCGCATAACATCTTTTTCACTATTTTCTTCGCTAATATCGCTGATCGTAGTTGTCCGTAGTCTATTTGGTTTGCCGTACGTTGCATATTAATTATCTTGAATATTGTTTGCCGTATCTTGAATTACCTTCTATCGTACCGAATATTATCTCTTTTTCTCTCGCACTTACCGCAAACTAGAGACTACGTATTATCTGTTATTCTCTATATTTTATGCTAATTTTTTATTTGACATGTCGCTTGAATTTACCTTGTAATTCATAATTCCCTGCCTGCCTATTTCTGATCATTCTGGTAATGTGATAACTATTACAATTGTTGTATTTCGCATGTGTTTATAATCGCTTCTCATATTTTATGATTTATTTGCTTACCGCTTAATTTAAGTACAGTATATCTTTCTCTGTTCTGCCTATCTATCATAAAACCGTGTTAATCATTACCGTTAGTATCGCGAGCTTGCGCATATTTCCCGCTTATTCGGAAAACGTTCCGTTATTTGTTAACTCTCTCGCTTAACCTTTCTCTGGCTGTAAATATTGTTAATTATCGCATTTATCGTAATTGTAACTCAATCTCTTCAGCTACTTGCTTGTCATTAAACTTATCGCCTCTTGTTTAATATATTTGACATTATTCCTGCTTCACCTGTTTCTTATTTTATCTATTGGATTCGACTCCGCCCCTCTACCATTATCTTGTCTCTCTGAGCGAACTGTGCAAAACCGTCGTAGAACCTGACCTTACCTTTATCTATTACCTTTACCTTTACCTTTGTCTTTTTCTCTAATTATCTCTTTTTGACGCATGTGCGTCTGGCGCCCAACAATCGTATCTTTCTCCCTTAGTATCTCTCTCTCTATCTAATTATTCAGGTTAGTGACTGCGCCGTAGGGTAACCAATTATCGTTATATCGTTTTACCCTCAACTGTATGAAAAATATTGGTTACAACATATATGATAATATACAGATATATATATATATATATATATTATAATTTTGAATTTACTTTTAAAATAAAAAAAATTTTTGAAAAAAAGTACGATAATTGAATTCATTGAAAATAAATATAATTATTCAAAAGATCCTGTATGTCTTTCAATTATTTACTCACATATTATTAGAAATAGAAATATTATTTATTGGGAAAAACAATTTATTTCAATCAACTATTTCCTTTTTTTATCGAATTATTTGACATAATCACCTCCATTTATATTTAATTATAATAATGTATAATATATATACAAATAAATGTATTTATATTTAATTATTTTGATGTACAATATACAAGTATATATATATATATATATATATATATATATATATATATATATATATATATATATGTATATATATATATATATATATATATATATATGATGATTTTTAATTCACTTTTAGAAAAAGAGAAATTTGAAAAAAAAAGAAATTTTTGAAAAAAAACTTTGTTTTACGATAATTAAATTCATTAAGAATAAATATAATTATTCAAGAAATCCTATGTATTTTTCAATTATTTGCTTACATATTAATTGAGATAAAAATATTATTTATTAAGAAAAATAATTTATTTAATCAATTATTTCCTTTTCTTATTAAATTATTTGACATAATTACCTCCATCTATATTCAATTATATTAATGTATAAGATTTAAATATATACATGTATATATATATTATGATTTTTAATTTACTTTTAAAAAAAGAGAAATTTGAAAAAAAAAAAAATTTTTTACAGTAATTAAATTCATTGAAAATAAATATAATTATTCGAAAAATCCTATGTATTTTTTAATTATTTGCTCACATATTAATTGAAATATAAATATTATCCGTTAAGAAAGAAAATTCATTTAAATCAATTATTTGCTTATTTTATTGAATTATTTAACTTAATTACTTTCATTTATATTCAATTATATGAATGTATAATATATATACAAATAAATGAATTTATATTTGATTATATTGATGTATAATATTCAAATGTATACATATATATATATTATGATTTTTAGTTTACTTTTAAAAAAAGTGAAATTTGAAAAAAAAAATTTTTATTACAATCATTAAATTCATTAAAAATAAATGTGATTATTCAAAAAATCCTACGTAATTTTTAATTATTTGCTCACGTATTAATTAAGATACAAATATTATCCGTTAGGAAAAATAATTTATTTAAATCAATTATTTCCTTATTTTGATCAATTATTTATCCTAATCACCTCCATTTATATTCAATTATATTAATGTATAATATACATATGTATATATTTGAATATTATACATTGATATTATCAAATATAAATACATTTGTTCATATATATCATACATTATTATAATTGAATATAGATGGAGGTAATTATGTCGAATGATTTAATAAAAAAAGAAGATAATTGATTAAATGAATTATTTTTCTTAATGAATAATATTTTCATTTCAATTAATATGCGAGCAAATAAATAAAAAATATTCAAGATCTTTTCAATAATTATATTTATTTTCAATGAATTTCATTATCGTGAAAAAAATTTTATCATCGAAAATTTCTTTTCTTTTAAAGGTAATTTCAAAATTATAATATATATATATGTATCTTATTATATATGTATACATGTATATATGTGTATATTATAGATCAATGTAATTGAATATAAATGGAGGTAATTAAGTTAAATAATTTAATAAAATAAGCAGAGAATTGATTTAAATAAATCATTCGTCTTAACTGATAATATTTACATTCTAATTATTATGTGAGCAAATCATTAAAAAATACGTAGGATTTTTCGAATAATTATATTGATTTCTAATGAATTTATCTATTGTGAAAAAATTTGTTATTTTTCGAATTTCTCTTTTTCTGAAAGTAAATTAAAAATCAGAATATATATATATGTATAAATATTTGTGTATTATACAATAACATAATTAAATATAAATACATTTATTTGTATATATATATTATACATTCATATAATTAAATAGAGAATGGAGGTAATTATGTCAAATAATTTGACAAAAAAAGGACATAATTGATTAAATAAAATATTCTTCCTAATGAATAATATTTTCATTTCAATTAATATGTGAGCAAACAATTAAAAAATATGTAGGATTTTTTGAATAATTATATTTATTTTTAATGAGTTTAATTCACGAAGAAAAAATTTTTTTTCAAAAATTTCTTTTCTTTCAAAAGTAAATTCAAAATTATAATATATATATATATATATATATATATATATATATATATATATATATATATATGTATATATGTATCTCATTATATATGTATATATGTATATATGTGTATATTATAGATTAATATAATTGAATATAAATGGAGGTAATTAAGTTGAATAATTCAATAAAATAAGCAAATAATTGATTTGAATAAATTATTTTTCTTAACGAATGATATTTATATTTTAATTGATATGTGAGCATATAATTAAAAATTACTGAGGATTTTTTTAATAATTATATCTATTTTTAATGAATTTAATGACTGTAAAAAAAATTTTTTTTTCGAATTTCTCTTTTTTTAAAAGCAAATGAAAAATCATAATATATATATGTGTATATATTTGAATATTATACATTAATATAATCGAATATAAATACATTATATATATACGTATTATACATTAATATAATTGAATTCACATGGAGGTAATAAAGTTAAATAATTTAATGAAATAAGGAAATAATTGATTTGAATAAATTATTATTCTTAACGCATAATATTTATATTTTAATTAATACGTGGGCAAATAATTAAAAAATACACAGGATTTCTTGAATAATTATATTTATTTTCAATGAATTTAATTATAGTAAGAAAATTTTTTTTTTTCAAATTTCCCTTTTTTTTAAAGTAAAGTGAAAATCACAATACATATATATTAGGGTGGTCGTTAAAAATTAAAATCTTTGCGGCGCCCGAAAAAATCCTTCCTTCTGATGAGAAACTACGGGGAAAATTTTGCTTTTGCGATTTAAACAAAAATAACACATGCCGACGGCCAATTGAAGTTAATTTTTCGATAAAATTATGGTTTTTTTTTTTAATTTGTCTCAGTAGTTGAGTTTGGGTGAAAATCATCAAAAACGGCTTGTAGAAAATTAAATTCTCTACAAAATTTTCAGCAGTGATTTTGATAATAAGTTAGAATTTATAAATTTGATATTGAGATTATTGCGATGGATATGAACGTTATCAGAAACTTGAAGGAACATTTTTATAGAGAATTTAAATTTCTATTAGCCGTATTTAATGATTTTTACCCAAACTTGAATACTGTGACGAATTTAAAAAAAAACTATAATTTGATCGAAAAATTAACTTCAACTGGCGGTCGGCACGTGTTATTTTTGTTTAAATCGCAAAAGCAAAATTTTTCCCGTAGTTTCCCATCAGAAGGAAGGATTTTTTCGGGCGCCGCAAAGATTTTAATTTTTAACGACCACCCTCATATATATGTATATATTTGAATATTATACATTATTATAATTGAATATAAATACACTTTTTTTATATATATATTATACAATAATATAATTGAATATAGATGGAGGTATAATGTCAAATAATTTGATGAAGAAAAGGAATAATTGATTAAATGAATCATTTTTCCTGATCAATAATATTTTTATTCCAATCAATAGTGTGCAAATAATTAGAAAATATTCGGGATCTTCTCAATAACTATATTTATTTTTAATGAATTTCATTATTGTGAAAAAAATTTTTTATCCGAAAGTTTATTTTTTATCAAAAGTAAATTCAAAATTACTATATATATGTATATTATTATACATGTATATATGTCTATATATGTATATTATACATTAATATAATTGAATATAAATAAACGTGATTAGGTTAAATGATTTGATAAAATAAGGAAATAATTGATTTAAATAAATTATTTTCTTTACCTGATAATATTTTTATTTTAATGATAATGCGCGCGAATAAATAAAAAATACGTAGGATTTTTTAAATGATGATGTTTATTTTCAATGAATTTAATTGTTGTGAAAAATTTTTTTTTTTTCAAATTTCTCTTTTTCTAAAATTAAATTAAAAATCATAATATATATATAAGTATATATATTTGTATATTATACATCAATATAATTGAATAAAAATACATTCATTTGTATATATATTATACATTCATATAATTATATACGAATGGAGGTAATTATGTCAAATAATTTGATAAAAAAAGGAAATGGTTGATTGAATAAATTATTTTTCCTAATAAATAATATTTTTATTCCAATTATTATGTGTGCAAATAATTAGGAAATATTCAGGATCTTTTCAATAACTATATTTATTTTTTATGAATTTCATTATTGTAAAAAAAAATTTTTTTTTCAAAAATTTCTTTCGTTTTAACAGTGGATTCAAATGTATAATATATATATATATATATATATATGTATATTATTATATATGTATATATGTTTATATTTGTATATTATACATTAAAATAATTGAATAAGAATACATTTATTTCAATGTATATTATACATTAATATGATTGAATATGAATGGAGGTAATTATGTCAAATAATTTGATAAGAAAAGGAAATAATTGATTAAATAAATTATTTTTTCTAATGAATAATATTTTCATTCCAATTAATATGTGAGCAAATAATTAGAAAAAATACACGATCTTTTTAATAACCATATTTATTGTGAGTAAATTTAATTATTGTGAAAAAAATTTTTTTTCAAGAATTTCTCTTATTTTGAAGGTAGATTCAGAATCATAATATATATATATATATATTATATACGTATGATGATATATATATATATATATATTATTATGTATGTATATATATATATATATATACATATGTATATTATACAATAATATAATTGAATATAAGTGGAGGTAATTGAGTCAGATAATTCAATGAAATAAGCAGATAATTGATTTGAATAAATTATTTTCCTTATCGGATAATATTTATATTTTAATAATTATGTAAGCAAATGATTGGAAAATACACAGGATTTTTTTAATAATCATATTCATTTTGAATGAATTTAATTACTGTGAAAAAATTTTTTCTCTTTCAAATTTCCTTTTTTTCAAAAGTAAATTAAAAATCATAATATATATATATGTATATATTTGAATATTATACATGATCATAAATAAATATAAATACATTCACTTATATATATATATATATATATATATATATATTATACATTAATATAATTAAATATGAATGGAGGTAATTATGTCAAATAATTTGATGAGAAAAGGAAATAATTGATTAAATGATTTATTTTTTTTAATGAATAATATTTTTATTCCAATTAATATGTGAGCAAATAATTAGAAAAAATACACGATCTTTTTAATAACCATATTCATTCTGAGTGAATTTAGTGATTGTGAAAAAAATTTTTTTTCAAGAATTTCTCTTCTTTTGAAGGTAGATTCAGAATCGTAATATATGTATAATATATATATATATATATATATGTTATTATGTATGTATATATATATATACTGTGACGTTAAGTCTTTTCTGCCCCTCGTCGAGCGCTAATTTGTAACGCTAAATGTTGTTACTTTCGGATGAGGACTTACCGTTGACACTTTGGCGCGATTCTCTACTTATCCGCAATATTAAACTACAACAAAATAATTACGTTGGGCGCCAGACGCATTAGCGTCGTTTCTCAAAGAATGACATAAATCAATAAAATTAACACAAGACCGTACAAAAGGGATAAATAGAGAACCCGTTGTATGGCTGGCTAGGCACAGGTACGATCGCGTACATCCCGGTAGAGTGGCGGAGTTCAAGGCAGCTAGCAGTAATTCCAGAATTAAAGAAAATAACCAAATAAAGAATAAACTCCAGTTAAAAGGAAAATGAATAAGTCAATCGATCATGTATTGTCGAAAAGGTTACATAGGTGAGACAGGCAAATGAGATGGTATCGATAGCGGTAGTTAATAAAATAAATTGTCGTTGTTCATAAAAAATTATCGGTAGAATAGCAGTAAACGGTAGCTTTAACACGAGAGACGGTAGTTAACAGAGAAAAATAGACGTAGGCCGAGAGATGCGATATAATGCAAGAGTTGACTTAAAACTACACGTCACTGGGCGACGTGATCTTACCCAAGTTGCAAATGACACTACGAAAATTATTATTCTGTTAATTAGAACGAGAGAATTTTACTGCGATCGGTAGAAAACAACGAAACCGTAGTTCGGTAGAGGTACGACAAATTTACCATAAATCATAACCAAGATGAGAGATTGACAGTTAGTAACAATTTACTAAGTTGGCAAACGATCGACTCGGTAGCCTTCGGTAGAGTTATTCATACGGTAGATTCGATAACTTATAATCATTACATAATTGAGGAATTAAATAGTGAATTCCTAAACATAACTTTTGAGAGAATACCAAAATACAAAGTTATGAGAGTGAGAGAATCTCGGAGAGTTTACAAAATAGAGAAATATACTAAAATACACCGCAATACAAAAGAATAGTTTACAAAACTTAATTTAACAAAATACGGGGAAATAAATAACAGGCAAAAATAATATAAAATGGTCAATAGTAACAAAGAAAAATGCGGTAATATCTAAGGGTGATTCTACGCTCGCTTGTACTCCATAGAACTCGATATACGATACAATAGGCACAAAAATAAATAAAAATATAATAAGCAATAACAGAAATAAAATATAAAGCACACTACTATTACAAAGAGAGTTTGGAATAAAATATGAAGCCAATAGGGCTCAAAATAAGATAGAGACTACAGAAGCAAGATAATAGAGATTCACAAATAATCAGAAAAGTCATAAATACAAGAGATAATTATTTGGCAGTTACGAGGTCGCTCAGATACGAAAATAATGAATTACTGAAATCATGCAGTCACACGGAAGTCGTGGACCATGATTCACACAAAATGGCATCACACGATGCAATCAAGAAACAATAAATATAATATTAATGACCGGAATCATGCAGCCACACGGCGGCTTACAGCAACTTTAACCGTGGACCATGATTCACGCAAAATCGATAAATATTACGAGAAAGAATAGAAATTGTGAGCAACTTCGTAACAGTACAATTCAAAGGCAAAAGCCTTACCTTAACGGTCGATCTCAGGCACACAAACTGATTTTAATTTAAATTATACTATAGAATAACAAAACTGGGAAGGAAAGGAAAAGAGAAGGAAAAGAATTTAGAAAGATAAAGGTACTCGGTAGGATAGACGGTAGAACGAAAGCGGTAGGATAGACGGTAGAACGGTAGCTTAAAACGGTAGAGAGGTCGGGAGAGCAATTGGAAAATTGAAGCTGTTCCTCAACAGGTCGAGCGTAGAATAGCAGGTCGTAGTTCAGCTCGCCGATCTCGCGGTTGTCGTGAGGTGATTCTTCTTCTTTGATTGGTCACTTGACCCCCACCGCAAATAGGCCATCCCCCTGTGGCGAATATCGGTTACTGCGTGGTCGTACGTTTTCCAAAAATTACCGCTAGATGTTGTGCAATGTGCTGCTCGCGATTTCGTCGTTGACACCAACTCGTACGGTTTCATAGTCGCTCCAGTTTGCAGTCCAGGCTGCCTATCCTCGGGGACTTCTTTGACAGAGGCACGCACAGGGTGCCTCTCGGTCAAAGTTAGCGGGTGGAGAGTGACGCCTCATTGTTCACCTCCACCGGCTTTTGTACAGGCAGTAGCTAGCTGCCTGTACCTGAGGCCGTGCAGTCAGACGGTTGGCCAAACCGTGGACCACGACCCACACAATCGGTCCTCGTCGATAGGGAGGCGGCTAGTTCCTCTTTGAAGAACGATGCCCCCGGCCGCCGGGAGGATTTTTATCTCCCTGTTCACCGGCAGTCGAGGCGATACGGAAGGTTCGGATGGATGCTACCCCAGGTGTATATAAAGGTGCACCAAGGTAGCCAGTGTAGTCTGGTGAGACCGTCAGTAGGCGAAGTCGTCGAGAGCTGCAAACGGTAGATAGTGGTCCCTTGTTGATCGGGATCGTAGTCGTCCAAGTACCTTGTTAGCTTGCGCCGAAGCGCGAAATAAAGAATTTACAGAAAAGAATTAGTTAAAAGTAGATATTGCCTATTTTGTATCGAGTTCGTTTGGAGTACCCTGCTGAGGACGCGTAAATTAAAAATAATAGCGGTTGTGTGCCCTTGTGACGGGCGATTCTGAAACGCCACGTTACAATACATATATATATATATATATGTATATTATACGATAATATGATTGAATATAAATGGAGGTAATTAAGTCAAATAATTCAATGAAATGAGCAAATGATTGATTTGAATAAATTATTTTCCTTACCGGATAATATTTATATTTTAATAACTAGGGGCTTCGCCCCTGCGCGCTTCGCGCGCCAACCCCATCTCGGCGCTACGCGCCTCGGGCACTCGGCGCTGCGCGCCTCGTTGTTCGGCGCTTCGCGCCTCACTATTTCCTTACGCATTGTCTAGTAGACAGGCGAATTCCTTCATGTTGATTTGATGACAGGTCTGCACTTGCTGTCCACTTCAATTCCTTCTGTGCTTACTTTTCTTTTTTTTATCAATCTAAGCTTCCATTCGTTGGTTGAAAATTGGTGTTCCTTCTCTATTGATATCTATCTATCTCCTTGACTTGCTGAATTATTTTTGCTACCGCTCTGCCCGTTATTCTCCAAAATCACCTTGTTTACATTATTTTTTTCTCTATATTTATGTTGCTGTTCACTCCGTAAATCACCTCTTTCTCTTGTGGTCAACATCGATCATGGTCGTTCTCTTTCCTGGTTATACGAATATTTGATGGATATTATTCTATGGCTTATTTGGTTCTTCGCACTTACAATTTTATTTTCCTCTTTCTTTTGTGATACTTCCGACCATCCACCATCTTCATCGCCTTGTCTGCTGCTTGAAACTCCTCCTTTCTCCATTGTCATCGTAAATCCTGGCTGTCCTTTTGACTGTTTGGTGATATATTTAGATTTACTATTATTTGATTGTTACTTTTCATACTTATTACTCACTATCTGAATTTTATTTTGGTTCTGCAAGACATCAAAGTGTCCACTGTCTCCGTCGCCGGTGAAGAGTAGCGAGAATTGTGTTCCATTTTGTGATCCGTTCCGGTGTGGATGAATTTGTTCTTCGCGATACACGATTAAACATATCTTAAAAATATCCGCAGCTGCATATATTGCATTTTTATTCATATGTGATTTGTAATCACCAGGTCACCTAATCACAGCACCGTTTGACTCATTACCTGTAATAAAACCCGCAAATGTAGACCAATTATCCACTATATTTGAAACGATACTCAGTCTCACCTCTGCGTGTCGATCTTTTGTGCCGTATACACAATACGCCAACGCGCGAAAAAGACAATTCCTGTCGGGAATCATCTTGATAATTTTCGTTTGCATGTTCATTTTTTGCGCGTCAGAAACAGATACCTATAAAGATATTTGTCAAAGACTGTCATAAACAGCCGATGACAGCTGTCAAAGGGTTTGCTAGATGCTTTTTGTTTTGTTTTCGGGATCTCACCCCACCGCCAACTTCATGCGTATACTATTGTTATTATAATCTTTTTTTACTATTGTTATTATAATCTTTTTTTACTATTGTTATTATAATCTTTTTTTACTATTGTTATTATAATCTTTTTCTACGTTCATTTGTTTGAAACTTTTTTATTAGATAGAGAGATTATGCAAGCAAATAATTGAAAAATACACAGGATTTCTTGAATAATTATATTTATTCATAATGAATTTGATTATAGTAGAAAAATTTTTTTTTTCCAAATTTCTTTTTTTTTTAAAGTAAATTAAAAATCATAATATATATATATGTATATATTTGAATATTATACATTAATATATGTGAATATTAATACATTTATTTGTATATATATTATACATTGAGATGATTAAATATAAATGGAGGTAATTATGTCAATTAATTTGATAAAAATAGAAAATAATTGATTTGAATGAATTATTATTCCCAACGCTTACTATTCATATTGCAATTAATATGTGGGCAAATAATTGAAAAATACATAGGATTTCTTGAATAATTATATTTATTTTTAATAAATTTAATCATAGTAAAAAAATTTATTTTTTTCAAATTTCCCTTTTTTTGAAAGTGAACTGAAAATCATATTACATATATATGTATATGTATATTTGAATATTATACATTATTATAATTGAATATGAATGGAGGTATTCAAATCAAATGATTTAATGGAATAAGGAGATAATTGATTTAAATAAACTATTTTTCCTAACGGATAATATTCATATTTTAATTAAAATGTGAGCAAATAATTGAAATATACATAGGATTTCTTGAATAATTATATTTATTTTTAATCAATTCAATTATAGCGAAAAAAATTTTTTTTTCTAATTTCTCTTTTTTTAAAAGTAAATTAGAAATTATAATATATATATATATATGTGTATATTATACATGATTATAATTGAATATAAATACATTTATTTATATATATATTATACAATAATATAATTGAATATAGATGGAGGTATTATGTCAAATAATTGAATAAAAAAAGGAAATAATTGATTCAATAAATTATTTCTCTTAATCAATAATATTTTTATTCCAATTGATATGTGCGCGAATAATTAAAAAATATTCAGGATCTTTTCAATAACTATATTTATTTTTAATGAATTTCATTATTGTAAAAAAAATTTTTTTAACAATTTTTTTTTTTTTAAAAGTAAATTAAAAATCATAATATATATAAATGAGTGTATTTGAATATTATACAATGACGGAATTGATTATAAATACATTTATATATATATATATTATACATTGATATAATTGAATATAGATAGAGGTAATTATGTCAAATAATTTGATAAAAAAGGAAAAGAATTGATTGAATAAATTAGTTTTCTTAACGAATAATATTTTTATTCCAATTAATATGTGAGCAAATAATTAGGAAATATTCAGGATCTTTTCAATAACTATATTTATTTTTAATAAATTCCTTTATTGTAAAAAAATATTGTTAAAGTCTATTTAAAATTATATTATATATATACTAGGGGCTTCGCCCCTGCGCGCTTCGCGCGCTCACCCCATCTCGGCGATACGCGCCTCGGGCACTCGGCGCTGCGCGCCTCACTATTTCCTTACGCATTGTCTAGTAGACAGGCGAATTCCTTCATGTTGATTTGATGACAGGTCTGCACTTGCTGTCGACTTCAATTCCTTCTGTGCTTACTTTTCTTTTTTTCATCTATCTAAGCTTCCATTCGTTGGTTGAAAAATAGTGTTCCTTCTCTATTGATATCTGTCTATCTCCTTGACTTGCTGAATTATTTTTGCTACCGCTCTGCCCGTTATTCTACAAAATCACCTTCTTTATATTATTTTTTTCTCTATATTTGTGTTGCTGTTCACTCCGTAAAACACCTCTTTCTCTTGTGGTTAACATAGATCCTGGTCGTCCTCTTGCCTGGTTAAAGGAATATTTGATGGATATTATTCTATGGCTTATTTGCTTCTTCGCACTTACAATTTTATTTTCCTCTTTCTTTTGTGATACTTCCGACCATCCACCATCTTCATCGCCTTGTCTGCTGCTTGAAACTTCTTTCTCCATTATCATCTTGAATCCTGGCTGTCCTTTTGACTGTTTGGTGTTATATTTAGATTTACTATTATTTGATTGTTACTTTTCATACTTATTACTCACTATCTGAATTTTATTTTGGTTCTGCAAGACATCAAAGTGTCCACTGTCTCCGTCGCCGGTGAAGCGTAGCGAGAATTGTGTTTCATTTTGTGATCCGATCCGGTGTGGATGAATTTGTTCTTCGCGATACACGATTAAACATATCGTAAAAATGTCCGCAGCTGCATATATTGCATTTTTATTCATATGTGAGTTGTAATCACCAGGTGACCTAATCACAGCACCGTTTGACTCATTACCTGTAATAAAACCCGCAAATGTAGACCAATTATCCACTATATTTGAAACGATACTCAGTCTCACCTCTGCGTGTCGATCTTGAGTGCCGTATACACAATACGCCAACGCGCGAAAAAGACAATTCCCGTCGGGAATGATCTTGATAATTTTCGTTTGCATGTTCATTTTTTGCGCGTCAGAAACAGATACCTATAAAGATATTTGTCAAAAACTGTCATAAACAGCCGATGACAGCTGTCAAAGGGTTTGCTAGATGCTTTTTGTTTTGTTTTCGGGATCTCACCCCACTGCCAACTTCATGCGTATACTATTGTTATTATAATCTTTTTTTTACTATTGTTATTATAATCTTTTTCTACGTTCATTTGTTTGAAACTTTTTTATTAGATAGAGAGATATATATGTATATTATTAAATATGTATATATGTATATATATGTATAATATACATTAATATAATTAAATGTAAATCGAGGTGATTAAGTTAAATAATTGAATAAAATAAGGAAATAATTGATTCAAATTAATTTGTTTTCTTGACTGATGATATTCATATTTCAATGATTATGTGAGCAAATAATGAGATAACACGTGGGATTTTTTGAATAATTATATTTATTCTCAATGAATTTAATTTTTGTAAAAAAAGTTTTTTTTTTCCAATTTCTCTTTTCCTAAGAGTAAATGAGAAATCATAATATATATATATATATATATATATATATACATATATATTTGTATATTATACAATAATATAATTGAATATAAATACATTTATTTGTATATATATTATACATTCGTATGATTAAATATAAATGGAGGTAATCATGTCAAATGATTTGATAAGAGAAGGACATAATTGATTGAATTAATTATTTTTTCTAATGAATAATATTTTCATTTCAATTGATATGTGAGCAAATAATTAAAAAATATGTAATATTTTCTGAATAATTATATTTATTTTTATTGAATTTAATCAACGAAGAAAAAATTTTTTTTTTCAAAAATTTCCTTTTTTTTCAGATGTATATTCAAAATTATAATATATATATATGTATGTATATGTGTATATCATGATATATGTATATATGTTTATATGTATATACATGTATATTATACATTGATATAATTAAATAGAAATGGAGGTAATCCGGTCGAATAATTTAATGAAATAAGGAAATAATTGATTCAAATAAATTATTATTTCTAACGGATGATATTTATATTTTAATTATTATATGAGCAAATAATTAAAAAATACGGAGGATTTTTTGAATAATCATATTAATTTTCAATGAATTTAATTATTGTGAACAATTTTTTTGTTTTTCAAATTTCTCGTTCTCTAAAAGTAAATTGAAAATCATGATGATATATATATATATATATATATATATATGTATATATATATATATATATGTATTTGTATATTATACATTAATATAATTAAATATGAATTCATTTATTTGTATATATATCATACATTTATATAATTAAATATAAATGGAGGTAATTATGTCAAATAATTTGATAAAAAAAGGACATAATTGATTGAATAAATTATTTGTCTAATGAATGATATTTTCATTTCGATTCATATGTGAGCAAATAATAAAAAAATAAGTAGGATTCTTTGAATAATTATATTTATTTTCAATGAATTTAATTAACGAAGAAAAAATTTTTTTTTCAAAAATTTCTTTTTTTTTCAGGAGTAAATTCAAAATTAAAATATATATACATCCCTATATGTATATGTATATACATAAATATATATATATATATGTATATATATGTATATTATTCATTAATTCAATTGGATATAAATGGAGGTAATTATGGTAAATAATTCAATAAAATAAGCAAATAATTGATTTGAATAAATTATGTTTCTTAACGAATAATATTTATATTTTAATTAATATGTGAGCATACGATGAAAAAATATTTAGGATTTTTTGAATAATTATATCTATTTTTAATGAATTTAATTACTGTGAAAAAATTTTTTTTTTTCAAATTTCTCCTCTTACAAAGCAAATGAAAAATCATAATATATATAAGTATTTATTTCAATATTATACATCAATATAATCAAATATGAATACATTCATTTATATATGTATTAGACATTAATATAATTGAATTTACATGGAAGTAATTAAGTTGAATGATTAAATGAAATAAGGAAATAATTGATTTAAATGAATTATATTTTCTAACAGATATTATTTATATTTCATTATTATGTGAGCAAATAATTTAAAAATACGTATGATTTTTTGAATAATTATATCAATTTTTAATAAATTCATCCATTGTAAAAAAATTTTTTCTTTTCGAATTTCTCTTTTTCTAAAAGTAAATTAAAAATCATAATACATATCTATATATATTTGTATACTATACAATAATATAATTAAATATAAATACATTCATTTGTCTATATATTATACATTCATATAATTAAATAGGGGGCGCCACTGAGCATCTATAGTAAACAGACGTGTCTTGTGTCGCTCTATCATATTTAATCTTGCTAGTTAATAAATTCTGCGTAAAAAATTATAAGAACGTGCATATTCTGTGTAGAAACAAGTGATTAAAGTCTGCAGATACAAATCTTTAAATCCTTTCGAGTTTAGCATATAAAATTCTGTTTTTCCTGATAACACGGTGTGTGCTCAGCTGGCGTGTTTATGATTGTTTACGTTTCCTGACTCCGTAAATGAATACAGGCGACATCTCACGGTCAAATTCTGACCCCGCACCTGTGACGCCACTGTTAGTCAAACCCCGCCTCGTTTTGAATCACAACAACTCTATAGCCGGTGTCACACCTGCGGCCCCGTCAAGAAAAGGGCGACCATCCACCCAGCAACTCCTTGCAGAAGCTGCCAACACCTGCACTCCAATAACCAACTTTATCGAAACCAAGAGGAAAAGACACAGTTCCGGTCAATCTCCCACAGAAGAGCCGAAACAGCCTTCGAAGACTTTTAAGAAGACAGATTATGCGAAGTTAGAAGACTACCTGGACCCAATTGATAACAGTGATTCAGCGATGGATAAAATACTGGAGGAATTGAGAGGCCTCAGGTCCGACCAGGAAACTAAGCTCAAGGTGCTCACCGATAAACTGAACAAAAAGTTCGAAGACGACGCAACAGCCTTTGAGAATATACAGCGAAACCTAGCAGAATTAAAAACCGACTTACAGGGAACCAAGATCGATCTAACTAAACGAGTTAAAGCTCTGGAAGACAGCACAGTGAAGAAAGATGAACTTAACAACTTAAAAGTTTCTCCACTCTCAAAAGAGGAACGTGACAGAATCTCGCAACTCAGTAATAGAATTGATTTTCTTGAAAAGGAAAATAAGAAGACTAAAATCTCGATAGTAGGCCTCACTCTATCCACAAACAATCACACGGAGGAGGTCAAAACGTTCTTGAATTCCAATTTTGGGGTCAATATCCTTAGAATTGAAATAACGGAATTCACCAAGAGGCTTATAGTCGACCTATTTGATATAAATATAAAAAATCTAATACTCAAGAACAAAAAAATTAAATTGACCGGTACTAACATTTTTATTGAGCCAGACAGAACAGCCAGGGAGCGAGAAATAGACTGGAATGTCAGAACGCTCGCTAAACAACTAGGAAGCGAAAGTAAAAAACCCGTAAGAAAAGGGAATAAAATTCTGGTGGACGATCTTGTCTACTCCTGGAACCCGGAAACAAACAAGATGATGCCTCAATCAAGGAACTCCAGCTTGCTTTCGGGCAGCATGGAGTGGACAGAATCAAAGTCAAAAAAGTAATTAGCACACCCGTGGGAACATCTACAGTCAAAATCACATTTTGGAACCTTCATGGCTTCTCGAACCTTGAGCCAAGCTCAATAATTGGAGATTCCGACATCATCGCAGCTTGTGAAACTTGGATAACCCATACGTACACACCTGTTTATCTGAATAAATACAACATCTTTTGGTCCGAGGCGTTGAGAGAACATGCAGTAGGTAGAGCAAGCGGCGGTCTAATAACGGCAGTTAATACACAATATAATTCCTCGTTAATCGAAGCTTCCCCTTGGTGGATCTTCACTGAAATTCAACTTGGATCATCCGTAGCTGTTATTGGGTCAGTATACTTCCGCAAATGTCTCGACCTCCGTTACTTACTCGATATTTTTCAGAGCATCATCGACGACATCAAAACTCAGCGCACATACGACTTGTTTATTATAGGCGGTGACATGAACGCTAAAGTCGGCACCCTGAATCCATGGCCAGCTGATCTCTTCACCGGAAGCCAATTATACGACATTTTTCGCACTACTGATAATTTTACCTGTGAAAGGGGTCGGATGATCACGGAATTCATGGTTGACAACGACTTTGTACTTTTGAATGGGAGGACAGTCAGTGATTCTCTAGCTCAACCGACGTACGAAAACCTTGGCTCATCAATCATTGACTTAATTTGGATTGACATACCGTCTCTGCGCCTTGTAAACGATCTGGTAGTTCAAATGGAGCCGTCCATGTCCGACCATTATCCAGTATGTCTCAGTATCTCGCTGGAAACCTATACTCCGCCAGTTAAAAATGATAACCCGAAAAAACCACAATTTTCCAAGATTAAATGGACGAATAACGCTGCCGATCCTTACCTTGAACAACTGTCTAATCTCTTGATTCCAGCTGACACGGAAACCCTAGCAACTGACAACTTACAGTCGCTCCTGCATTGCCACATGTACATTGCTGCTGAAAAAGCTAACCTGGTGAAAACTCTAGGTTTCGACGGAAATAGCTGGACTACTCGCAACCCGTGGTTTGACTCAAGCTGTAAGGTAGCAAAAAGCGAGCTAAGAAAAGCATTAAAAAAACTTAAAAACGATCGAAGCAATAATATACTCAAACAGGATGCCACTCTTTGTAAAAATAAGTACCGGGAAATATGCAAAGCTAAGAAAAAAGCTCACATTGATAGTATAAAATCGGCTTTTGCCAACGTCACGGCTCCAACAGACTTCTGGGCCGCAGTTAGAAAATTCAGCTTCAAGCACAGCTCTTCCCCTGACGTCTCAATCGACAGCTGGAACAAGTTTTATGCTGCGATCTCCAAGCCAAGAGTTGTCACGCCTTCTATTTCTGCAAGCATCACAAACGACATCCTTGATGCTGAAATTTGGTTTCCGGAGCTCAACTCGGTTCTTAAATCTCTGAAACCCGGCAAAGCTGCCGGCCCCGACTTACTAACCAATGAACTATTCCAAACTCTAACGGCACAGCATACAAACTTGCTAATAGTTCTATTCAACAGAGTGCTCAATGAAGAGCGTGTACCAAAAAATTGGGCAAAGATATGGTTGTCAATGCTGCATAAAAAAGGTGCCAAGTATGACCCAAGCAATTACCGAGGCATCGCTCTTATTAATATAATTACCAAGATATTCACCAACATTTTAAAGAAACGATTAGTTCTATGGATGGATAAGGAAAAGGTCCTGCCGGACTCTCAAATGGGCTTCAGAAAAGGGCGCAGCTGCACAGATGCCATTTTCACACTCCTCAGTGCCATTCAATTACAGTTTCGACACAACGATGGCAGAGAAATATACGGTATTTTTGTTGACTTTCAAAGGGCATTCGACTCGGTACCCCATGGGCGTCTGTGGCAGAAACTACTTGATCTAAAGGTCAGTAGCAAGTTTATCAACACAATGAAATCTCTATATGACCAAGCGACCATGCAGGTTAGAACCAAGGAAGGTCTCACGGAAGTCTTTGATGTTACTGAAGGCGTCCTACAAGGCGAATCTTTAAGTCCAGACCTGTTCCTACTATACTTGCACGATTTTGAGCAGTTTTTCCGATCTAAAGGTCTTCATGGCTTGGACATCAATGGAGTAGTCGACATTCTTTTGCTGCTGTACGCCGACGACACCGTAATCTTCGCCCATTCGCATATGGATCTTCTACGCAAGCTGCGTGCCCTCGAAGAGTACTGTGACCTGAACCAGCTAACAGTCAACAAGTCAAAAACAAAAATTCTCGTGTTCAAAGCAGCTGGTAGAATACGAGAATGCCCTACTCGGTATAGGACCTACAAACAAACTTGCCTGGACTTGGTCAATAGTTATACCTACCTAGGTGTCGAGGTGTCCACCTCTACCAGAGGTCTGGCAGCACTACAGTCTGCTACTAATAAAGCAAAAAGTGCTTCAGGAGCGTCCTTGGCCTTACTGGCTAAAGCAAAGTGCGACTCTTGGAACGCGTACAACAAGATATTTGACAGTATGGTCTCGACGGTATTTTTATACGCTATCCCAGCCTGGGGTCTCTGGTATAGAAACTCCCTGGAAGCTGCTCAATCTTTCTTTTTCAAGAAACTGTTCAAACTACCCAGGAACACCCCAGACTGGGCAGTACGTTTGGAGTTCGGACTCGATCCTATGGCTCTGAAGGCCATGACCAGTATATGGAGATGGTTGATCAAAACTCTTAGGGCGGATGACAACTGCTTGCACAAAATCTGCCTCCTGCGCCTCCTCAACCTGGCTAAAAACACCACGACCGCCTCACCGCATAACTGGGCCACACAGATAGGAGCTTTTTTAATGGAATGTGACGCGTCAGATCTAATTGATTCGATCGATCCCAACCTCTGGGAATCCGAGATGGAGTCCACTCTGAATCGGTATCAAAGTATCCTTCATAGCAACGACTTAAGCGCAGCAAGAAACTCCAAGTCACTCGAATTCTCCCTGCCTCATGCAGAACCTCGGGTCCCAGTCAGATATCTCCTAATGAAGATTCCGCTCAGCAGCAAGCGACTGATAGCCCAACTGAGGCTTTCAAACAAACATAACTGCTTTTTAATCACAGACAACCTTATGACAAAATTTGCTCGGAACTCTGCATGTCAATTATGTAATCTAAAAGAGCCGGATACAGTCGAGCACTTGCTGATCACCTGCCCCTACTACGTGGGCTTCAGGAATCAATATCTGCAAAATTCACTGTGCAGCAGTGAACGAATACCAGCATTATTCTCATCATCTGACGCAAAAACTCTCTATGCAATTGTCAACTACGTCACCAAGTCACTAAATCTTAGAGCCTGGGCTCTGCATCTCTAACTTGTTTAAATTGTTTAAATGTAATTGTTTGACTGAATGACTACTTATATTTTGTACTTATACTTATATTTATAATTTATCTGAAATTTTAATCAAGACATGATTTTATATATTGTTCTACAACGCTAATTTAATTTTAAATACTGTTTTTATTTGTAAATTTTACACTTTGTTACCCCCTTGCTAAAAACAACCCTGTAATTGTTTAATGCAATAAAGCTATAAATAAAAATAAAAAAATAATTAAATATAAATGGAGGTAATTATGTCATATAATTTAATAAAAAAAGGACATAATTGATTGGATGAATTATTTGTCTAATGAATAATATTTTCATTTCGATTCATATGTGAGCAAATAATTAAAAAATAAGTAGGATTTTTTGAATGATTATATTTATTTTTAATAAATTTAATTAACGAAGAAAAAATTTTTTTTTCAAAAATTTCTTTTTTTTTCAGGAGTAAATTCAAAATTAAAATATATAGATCTATATATGTATATATATATATATATATTAGGGTGCTTTTTTTTGGACTATATTTTTTTTTTTTCGGTCCCATCGTGAAATTTTGTTGGAAATACAACAAAAAAATTTCCTGAAAGATTGAGCCCTTAATATTAATATTAAGTGCTCGCCCAAGGCATGTAAAGATTTCCCGCTCAAAATACACGTAAACTTCAATTTTTTTCTTTAAAACATCTACAGTTCAGAGGCCTTCTATGGTGTAGTCTAGGTCGTCAGTAGGTTTTCTTCAGAATGAAATGCTCTACAAAAGTACTCATTGCGGTGAAGTCGTAACTCACACCGGCGAAGTCGTACGGGCCACCCAAACCCAATTTTTTCATGAAATTCTTGTCTTTTTGCCCGTATCTGGTAAATAACAAGAGCCACAAAAAAAAGTATTCAACAAATTTGTAGGAAATTTAATTTCCTACAAAAAAGTTCCAAAAAACCAAATTGCTAACATCGATATTTATTGAGATATTGGGCTTTTAAGGTGAGGAAGTATGGAATTTTCATGAATTATTGAGTCAAACTGTCGAATTATTGATTGCCGAATATTTTTTTGTTTTGTAGCTCTTGTAATTGTAATGACAAGAATTGTAATTGTAATGACAAGAGCTACAAAACAAAAAAATATTCGACAATCAATAATTCGACAATTTGACTCAATAATTCATGAAAATTCCATACTTCCTCACCTTAAAAGCCCAATATCTCGATAAATATCGATGTTAGCAATTTGGTTTTCTGGAACTTTTTTGTAGGAAATTAAATTTTCTACAAATTTGTTGAATACTTTTTTTTGTAGCTCTTGTTATTTACGAGATACGGGCAAAAAGATACGGGCAGAATTTCATGAAAAAATTGGGTTTGGGTGGCCCGTACGACTTCGCCGGTGTGAGTTACGACTTCACCGCACTGAGCACTTTTGTAGAGCATTTCATTCCGAAGGAAACCTACTGACGTCCTAGACTACACCATAGAATGCCTCTGAACTGTAGATGTTTTAAAGAAAAAAATTGAAGTTTACGTGTATTTTAAGCGGGAAATCTTTACATGCTTTGGGCGAGCACTTAATATTAATATTAAGGGCTCAATATTTCAGGGAATTTTTTTTGTTGAATTTCCAACAAAATTTCACGATGGGACCGAAAAAAAAATATGGTCCAAAAAAAAGCACCCTCATATATATATATATATATATATATATATATATATATATATATATGTATATATATATATGTATATATGTATATATATGTATATATATGTATATACATGTATATTATTATATATGTACGTATGTATATATATGTATATTATTCATTGATTTAATTGGATATAAATGGAGGTAATTAAGTTAAATAATTCAATAAAATAAGCAAATATACGATTTGAATAAATTATGTTTCTTAACGAATAATATTTATATTTTAATTATTATGTGAGCATACGATGAAAAAATACTTAGGATTTTTCGAATGATTATATCTATTTTTAATGAATTTAATTACTGTGGAAAAATTTTTTTTTTTCAAATTTCTCTTCTTACAAAGCAAATGAAAAATCATAATATATATATGTATATATTTCAATATTATACATTAATATAATCAAATATAAATACATTTATTTATATATGTATTAGACATTAATATAATTGAATTTACATGAAAGTAATTAAGGTAAATAATTTAATAAAATAAGGAAATAATTGATATGAATGGATTATTTTTTCTAACAGATATTATTTGTATATAATTATTATGTGAGCAAATAATTTAGAAATACGTAGGATTTTTTGAATAATTATATCAATTTTTAATAAATTCATTCATTGTCAAAAAATTTTTTGTTTTCGAATTTCTCTTTTTCTAAAAGTAAATTAAAAATCATTATATATATCTATATGGGCTATTCCGCGTCAACCGGATCAGTCATCTCTCAGATATTTTTTTAATTTGGCATGTGGATTGTGTAAGGGGAGTTAGATTTTTGTGCCAAAGCGCGAATCTCATAATGCAAAATTCGATTTTTTATTAACAATAACAAATTAGACTCCCATTTTTTTCAAAAATTCATAACTTCGGCAACAAATTAGATACAATTTTTTTTTTTTTTTCAAATTACGCGGAAAGCTCCATAGAATTTAAAAAAAAATACGAAATGGTAAAAAAAAGTTGTTATCAATTGTTTATTTAACAATTAATTTTTCAAAGATTTTTAAAACAGTGACCGACACGATCAAAAAATTTTTTTAAAATTCTGACATGTTCCTTGAACTGTACTACAACCTGTGAATTAATTCCAGAGGGGTGTTTTTCTTCGTTTTCGAGTAAAAAATCATTAAAGGTGTCGATGCGCATGAAATTGCGGCGCGTCGAGTCTCTACGTAATGGCGGGCGGCCGGTTGCCGTCCACCGCTACCCCGCGGCGGCGTCGCGGCGTTATTTTAGAGTCATTTTCACGATGTAGGACATGATTGAAAAATCTGAAAAAAATACTGTACCTTCACAAGGCCTGCTCAAAGCGATAAGTGAAGTTTCAAGAATGTGTTTTTCACCGTTTTTTTATTACAGAGATTCGAAATTTGTTATGACGCATTATGATTCAAACATGAATTACGAACACAGGTCAAGTGTTGTTCCAGGATATGGAATACCTGCACCTGTGCATGCGTCACCTAAATCCTTCACTATCCAGGTAGTCCAGGTAGGGTCACCACCTCGATTCCGCGAAGGGGTCATTTGGCTAAAGTCAGGTACATTGAATTGCACCTGCATTATGTTAGCCCCATTGGTGGAATTCAAGCAATTAGAAGAGTCGTTGGGTGGGTGAAGCACTATATTCCAGGATATGGAATACGTCCACCTGTGCATGCGTCACCTAAATCCTTCATTATCCAGGTAGTCCGGGTCACCACCTCGATTCCGCGAAGGGGTCATTTGGCTAAAGTCAGGTACATTGAAATGCACCTTCATTATGTTAGCCCCATTGGTGGAATTCAACCAATCAGAAGAGTTGTTGGGTGGGTGAAGCACTATTCTGAACGAGTATAAATTTCGAGCATTTCAAAATGCATAACATTCAATCGAATACCAGTGTAGCGATCAGTGCAATACATCGTCTCATTCTTCACACAAGTAATTCATTTCTGAAAGCAATGTCTACAACAGATGTGAAACGGTGCTGTAATCCTTTCCAAAGAGTTGGCCATAATTGGGTGCGAAATTTGGTAAAGCCAGTGACACCAGCATTACGGAAAAAGTTTCCGGACCTAGGAGAATATGTGTGCATGGATTGTCGAATAAAATTGTACAAATGCAACACAATTACTCCATCTGATAAAAACGAGGTAAGTGATATGAATCATAATTATGCGAGTGGTGACGATCTTGTTTCACCTTCACCAATTAGTGAACAGAGCAGTGTGGAAATGTTTCTTGAGAATGATATCGGGCAAGAATTGTTGTGTGATGTGAAAGAATTGTTTATCAACGCGAAGTGTGTCGCGGACAAAATTAAATATCTCACAATGACTCCTCGTAGTTGGTCCATCAGAGAATTGGAGTTACAATTTGATTGTTCATATAGAATGGCTCGTAAAGCTAAAATATTGCAAAGTGAGCGTGGATTTGGATCCTCCCCAGATCCAAGACCATCTCGCACTCTTTGTGATGATGTTGTCTCTCATGTAGTGGAATTTTACTGTTCTGATGAAATAAGTCGGATCATGCCTGGTCAGAAAGATTTTGTCACTCTTCGCGATGTGGATGGTTCAAAACATCAAGTCCAAAAACGACTTGTTTTGTGTGATCTGAAGGAAGCTTACGCCGCGTTCAAGCAACAGCATCCGAATGATAAAATTGGATTTACAAAATTCGCGGAACTCCGCCCAAAGCAGTGTATTTTAGCTGGACCAACAGGAACACATACAGTTTGTGTTTGCAAAATTCACCAGAATGTGAAAGTTATGTTGGTGGCGGTTAGCTCAATTTGTCAGACATTCAAAAGAACGTACCACGATTTGATAAAACAGATATCGTGTGACTCTCCAAATCCTTTGTGCTATCTCGGTGATTGTAGTAGTTGTCCAAGTTTTGATATGGTTACACACGAAATGGAAAGTTTATTCGACGATAATTTCGTAGAAAGTATTAGCTACAAACGGTGGACTCATACGGATCGATCTGTTTTAGAAACGATCACGCAAGAAACGGAAACGTTCCTCGAGACGCTAAAGGAACAGACGATAGCCCTCAAGAAACATGATTTCATTGCTAAACAGCAAAGTGCATATTTGAAAGACAGAAAACATCGTCTACAACCAGGGGAGTTCTTAGTTTTGGGTGACTTTGCTGAAAACTATGCATTTGTTGTTCAAGATGAAATTCAAAGCTTCCACTGGAATAACAATCAAGCTACCATCCATCCTTTTGTTGTGTATTATGTTGAAAATGAGGACTTAAAGCATAAAAGCTTCGTTATCATATCAGAAAATCTACAACATAATACAGTCGCGGTCCATCTGTTTCAGAAGAAACTAATCGGTAAGCTTTTTGAGTTCTTCGGTAGTGAAGTTATCAAGAAAATGATTTATTTTACTGACGGTGCTAGTGCACAATATAAAAATAAAAGCAACTTCATTAATTTGACTCATCATTTTGACGACTTCAATGTCGAGGCTGAATGGCATTTCTTTGCAACGTCACATGGAAAAAGTCCATGTGATGGCATTGGTGGAACTGTGAAAAGATTTGCTGCACGTGCAAGCCTACAGCGGCCCAATGAAAATCTTATTTTGACTCCAAGGCAATTATTCGAATGGAGTGTGAGTGCTTTAAAAAATATCGCATTTGACTTCTGCAGCAACAGCGAACACGAAGAACATGAAAAATTATTGAAGCCGCGATTGAACCAAGCAATAACGGTTGAAGGCACTCGACGATTCCATTCATTTTTACCTCTATCTATAAAAACTGTAGAATGTAGGGTTTACTCTTCCTCTGATGAGTCATTTACCCGTAAATCTATGCGCTAAGATAGCCATGTAAGTTATGACGAAAACCTTTGCTCACATTTCTAAGTTTAATGCCCAGTTTGATCAAAGATTAATAGATTGTATCCATAGAATAAGCGATTTATTTGTATGAAATATATAATTGTAAGTGCGTTCATTTCGCAGCTTCCACATATCTTCGGGGGTGATTATAAGTACTAAAATAAGTAGCAAGTTATGTAATTATTATCATTTATGTGCACTCTCATGGTGCGTAACTGTTATTTTGAATCTCTGTAATAAAAAAACGGTGAAAAACACATTCTTGAAACTTCACTTATCGCTTTGAGCAGGCCTTGTGAAGGTACAGTATTTTTTTCAGATTTTTCAATCATGTCCTACATCGTGAAAATGACTCTAAAATAACGCCGCGACGCCGCCGCGGGGTAGCGGTGGACGGCAACCGGCCGCCCGCCATTACGTAGAGACTCGACGCGCCGCAATTTCATGCGCATCGACACCTTTAATGATTTTTTACTCGAAAACGAAGAAAAACACCCCTCTGGAATTAATTCACAGGTTGTAGTACAGTTCAAGGAACATGTCAGAATTTTAAAAAAATTTTTTGATCGTGTCGGTCACTGTTTTAAAAATCTTTGAAAAATTAATTGTTAAATAAACAATTGATAACAACTTTTTTTTACCATTTCGTATTTTTTTTTAAATTCTATGGAGCTTTCCGCGTAATTTGAAAAAAAAAAAAAAATTGTATCTAATTTGTTGCCGAAGTTATGAATTTTTGAAAAAAATGGGAGTCTAATTTGTTATTGTTAATAAAAAATCGAATTTTGCATTATGAGATTCGCGCTTTGGCACAAAAATCTAACTCCCCTTACACAATCCACATGCCAAATTAAAAAAATATCTGAGAGATGACTGATCCGGTTGACGCGGAATAGCCCATATATATATATATGTTACGTGGGGGTGAGGGTGTACTGAGCGGTGGTAGTTAATGATTAATTGAATAATCTAGCTCCCACGTAACGACAATGAATAATAATTAAAACTAAGAAAAAGACTTACCTTTCGATAAGCCGGTAATTTGTAGGATCGTGTTGCCATAGACCTGTACAGGTCTGTGAGGTTTGTTTAAATTGTTGAGGCAATTTTATAATAAAGAAAGTGGGAAGAAGGTCGTTCAAAATAAATGTTTAATATGATTTAACTGGTAAAAGATGAAGTATATTCTATTTCGATTTGGTTATTGAAATATCTGGTATCAATCGATGGCGATAATGATATATGAGCCGAAAATAACAATTCATAAAGTTTTCAAGTTTATAAAAATCGTGTGTTATACTATTCTAGAGGATATTATTATTTGGTACCAGGAACATCTACTCTGAACGATGGTTATAACTAGCTGGTCGTGATTATTGTATGGTATCTCTCTTTTTAGATTATCTTAAATCGATTATATATATATAATTGTTAAGTCTTATTCGTTAATTCTTGGAAACAATAAGTACAATTTAATTGGGGGTAGTGAAGCTAGCCACCAATTCTAGACTTGGTTTTTGTGAATTTACTGAAGTAGTTTTTGATTATCAAAGTGAAACAAGAATTCGTCTAATTTCGAAGATTAACACTCGGATTGACTTAGCTTTTTTGGTGAATCGGTCGACGAGATTGAGAGCCGTCGGATCGTGTAGGTCTGCGTCGGTAGAATGCTGGACCAGGGGCCTCACCTCAAATTTGGAAGAGTTGATGAATCGAATGATGTTGAACGTTGGTCACTTAGTCTTTGTGAATTTATAATGATATCTTGTTATCGAAAGTTTGAAAGTGTCTGTTTGTGATTTTGATGATAAGTTAAAATTGATTGGAACGATTATTTATTAAAAATGATAGTGTAATTATTATTATTTTTACTTAAGATTACCTGATTCGCTTGAATCAGGGCCGAACTCGATTTTAACTAAGGAAAATGGAATATCATAAAAATGTCTATTCGCGAAATGACGAGATTTAGTAAAGAACAGAAAAGATGGAAATGTAGAAGATAGTGAGTCTCTTGCAATTAACAGGATAACTGAATGCTCGAATTTAACGAATTAGCGCGAGACTTTAGGCCGGTCACAACTAAGATTTTCCGAACGCTACTATTGCTCGAGAGGGCTAATCCGGGTTTACGTCCACGCACTTCGCGACTTGACAGACGAAAGACGCGGCTTCTTGGGCCCGAGGGTCCACGGAGCTGCAGTTGTAATAAGTTACAACGGTAATTAGCCAATGGGGAGCGAGGCGACCTCGTGGCGCCCAAATCCACATGGTCAGCATCACTTCACGCTCTCCAACGGTGTTCCGACGATTCTCAATCTCGTCGGTGACACATTGAAAATATGAACAAAAGATATTTGCATGCAATGTTCACACATTCATTCATACATTCCAATGAGTAATCTATTTTAATTTAATGGTTCTGAAGGTAATGGTTTATCCTAATTATCGATTATAATTTTAATTTAAAAAGAGGGATATTTCCAGGCTGAGCGCTACTGATACTAGCTCAGCAGTCTCTCATCTCAGTTCTTGGTACCAGCTAAATAAACGAAAGTGGAACCTTATGCTAGGGATCGTTGTTGGTCTGTACGTGACTTTTGCCAGGAGGGGTGGAACTCGCTGTTATTAGAATATGAGATTTGAATGAAATGATATACGTGCATTGAAGTAATCAAAGAAATGAAATTAAATAGAATTTTAAAAAGGTACGCCAAGGCAGTACGTCGGGGCGTAACACATATATATATATATATATATATATATATATATATATATATATATATATATATATATATATATATATATATATATATATATATATATATATATATATATATATACATATATATGTATATATGAATATATATATGTATATTATAATTTTCAATTCACTTTTAAAGAGAGGGAAATTGAAGAAAAAAATTTTTTTCTACAATATTTCAATTTTTCAAAATTATGTATAATTATTAGAAAAATCCTGAATATTTTCAATTATTCGCTTATTTTTTATTTTATTTAATTTTTTTATAATTTTTTCCATTCACAATCATTTTTTATTTTATTACATTATTTACTTCAATTACCTTCATTTATATTCTATTATATTAATGTATAATATAAATATATATATATATATATATATATTTATATATATATGCATGAATATATATATGTATATTATAATTTTCAATTTACTTTTTAAAAGAGGAAAATTAAAAAAAAAAATTTTTCTCACATTATTTAAATTTTTTAAAATTATGCATAATTATTAGAAAAATCCTAAGTATTTCTAATTATCCGCTCATTTTTTATTCTATTTCATTTTTTCATAATTTCTTTCATACATAATCATTTTTAATTTTATTACATCATTCACCTTAATTACCTTTATTTATATTACATTATATGGATGTATATTATAATTGTATGTAAAAAAATATATGTATATATGTATATATATATATGTATATATATATATATATATACATATATGTCTATATATATATATAAATATATATATATATATATATATATATATATATATATATATATATATATATATATATATATATATATATATTTATATATATATTTATGAATATATATATATATGTATATATAGATATATATATGTATATTATGATTTTCAATTTACTTTTAAGAAGAGGGAAATTGAAAAAAAAAATTTTTTTCACGTTATTTCAATTTCTTAAAATTATGTGTAATCATTAGGAAAATCCTAAATAATTCTAATTATCCGCTTATTTTTTATTCTATTTCATTTTTTTATAATTTCTCTCATTTATAATCATTTTTTATTTTATTACATTATTTACCTGATTACCTTCATTTATATCCCATTATATGGATGTATAATATGAATGAATGTAAATAAATATATATATATATGAACATATATATATATATATATATGTATATATATATATATATATTAGGGTGGGCCAAAAAAATGAGTATTTTTTTTTTTACTTTATACTCTGAAAATCGGTTGCTAGATACCTCTAAAGAATTCTCACCAAATATGAGCTCTTAATTTTGATAACAAGGTCCTCCGCTTTACAATTTTGCATTTTTTCCTGAGTATTAGAAACAAAAATTCATATCTCTTTGACACCTGTTCGTTAAAAAATATCTCTCCCCATATTCTTGTAGGAAATCGAACGCTCTACAAAAAAGGTCTCTTACAATTTTTTCGTAAACCTTACCGTTTAAAAGATATCAAAGCTTAAAGTTTGATTATTTTAAGAGAAATTTCTGTTTTGCTTATGAATTTTTTAACTCGCTTACAAAAAATTTTGATGAATTGCACAACTCATAGTTTTGTAGGAAATTAACTGCTCTACAAAAATGGTGTCTCATGATTTGTCGATTAAGTTAAGCGTTTAAAAGATATTCATCGTCAAATTTCAATGCATACTAATTTTAACGGTTTTTGATGAATAATTTGAAAAATTTCAATTTAATTTATAAGTTTCATGAAAATTCATTCCAATGTGAGTTCCTAAGAAAAGAGAAAAATAGTATAAAAATATATATTAAAAATTGAAAATTAAAAAATGTATAATATATAGAACTAAAAAAATAAAAGAAAAATAGTTTAAAACATTTCTCTCTTCTTAGGAACTCACATTGGAATAAATTTTCATGAAACTTATAAATTAAATTGAAATTTTTCGAATTATTCATCAAAAACTGTTAAAATTAATAAATACTAAATTTTCTTGGGAACTTGGACAGAATTGATCAGATTCAACTTATCAAAATTTGCAACGTTTCGTTGGTTTCATTTATTTTCCAACTTCATCAGGCAAGCTGTAACAGATGTACATAAACTTTAAAAATTAAGTTGCATAAAACAATAGACATGATACATGTAAGTTATAAATTCAGAAATAATAAACTAAACAAAATTACAAAATATTTACTTTTGAGGTTAAATCATCGTTAAAATCCTCTGGTCCATAACATCAAGTCAAAAATATGTTTAAATAAGACTAGACAGATATATACATTTTTTTTTTTAATAAAATTATAAATTCATTGTGCCAATAAATCAATTTAAATAAAATAAAATGGACAAATATAATGATGGACAAATACACATGTCAAACGTAGTGACTCTTAAATCACAGACTGTACTACTCTCACACAGTGTGATAGTACGTGTGGAGGTCGCATTATCTGTATTGTTAACATGACTCTGTTGTCCATGACTAGTACTGTTCATATCGTGCGCGAAAGTTCAACCTCTAAGTAAAATAAAAATAATTACTATGACTTCACTAAATCCTTAACATCGTTTATCAGGTCACTGTAAATTGTACTGAGGTTTTGCGTGTCGGATCTAAAATTGACACAATTCATCGCCTTAATAAAAATCATTTCACTTAGGTTTCTCTTCATGTAATTTTTCTCCAGATCTAAAATCTCAACATCCTCGAACTGAAAGTTATGACCATCCTCAACAAAGTGATGTTCCGCTAATGCTGTTTTGTTGTTTTTTATGGACTTCTCAGGTCTGCAGTCAAGTTTGTGTTGTCTCACTCTGGCTTTTAATTTTTGCCTGGTCTGTCCAACGTACCATTTCCCACACGAGCACGGAATCCTGTATACCAGGCCAGATCTATCTTCTTTCTCCACTTTGTCTTTTAGCCGGGAAAATAGATCCTTAACCTTGAATACATTATAGAATACCAACTTGCAGTTGGTGTGCCTAAATAAAGATCCCAGTCTTGGTGACAAGCCTTTTATGTAGGGAAATCTGCTGAACGACCAATTCCTGTTAACATTGTTGCTCCTGATGTTGTTTCTAATCCTCTCGGACACAATTTTCTCACACTTGCTGATGACCTTGTTTGGATAATTGTTAGATGACAGTAATCTTCTAACCATGCGAATACTTTCCTTGGTCTTGTTCACATGACTCAAGCGCATGGCTCTGTTCAAAAACCCTTTTACAACCCCCAATTTCTGGCTCAATGGATGATTGGAATTAAAATTCAAAATTCTTCCTGAGCTGTACGGTTTCTTGAACCAAGAAGTTATAAGATCACCATCTTCTGATCTTTCTATTAGTTTGACTTGTATATTTTGTAAAAAAACAGGTCACGACGCCAATCATTGTTTTCTAATTAAGAAAATTAGTGGAAAACCGATGCAAGGTTCGAATCCAAATTCTTATAATTGGCGTAAGAAAAACATAGAAATAGGGGAAGCAAATCCTCAATTGAGTTCTTCAACAGGAACTCACCCAAAAAACTAATTTCAGATGATTTGTCAGGGCGGAAATCATCGCAGATTGTTGGAAGTGGAAGCCCTCTTAGAGAACAGTTTTTAATTAGAAGTCTACGACAGTCTGGTCTTTACGCGCGCGGTACTGTAAATGGCGTCGATTGTCTGTGGGTAATAGACACGGGCGCGGAAGTAACCGTAGTTCGATCGGATCTCTTTAAATCCGATGACCAGATTGTTCCCTCTTTTTCTCTGCGAACAGCCACTGGAGAGACGACCCCGGTTTTGAGACAGGCTACTGTCCAAATTAACCTTTATGGGTGTATCGACTCTCCACATAAGGTTTTTATAGCAGATATAGAGGATGAAGGTATTTTGGGAATAGACTTTCTTACAGCTCATAACTGTGTTATCTCGACTAAGAGAAATTCACTAGCTTCAAACAATCGCGAAATAACTCTTTGTACAAATAGGAATGAAATTTATTGGACTCCTCCTAGAATTCGAGAAATAGAACTGTCGGAAGATGATTTGCAACAACATTTTCCTCTTCATTTACGGAGCCTTGTTGAGAAATCTTCGATTTCGTTAAATTCAGCTCAGGAAGAATCGTTTAAATCTCTTTTGCTAGAATTTATAGATTCTTTCGCCAAAGATAGTGGTGATAAGGGCCGATGTACTTCTGTCAAGCACAAGATCAACGTCGGAGAGAGTCCACCAATAAAACAAGCTCCTCGAAGACTCGCTCTCAACGCCCGAGAAGAGGTGAAGAAACTTGTGGAAGACATGCTAAAGAACGATGTTATTGAACCATCGTCTAGTCCCTGGGCCTCACCAATCGTCCTTGTTAACAAAAAGGACGGAACCAAACGGTTTTGTATCGATTACAGGAAGCTGAACGATATAACGAAGAAGGATTCTTACCCTTTACCCAGAATTGATGAGACACTCGACCTGATAGCTGGTGCAACTTGGTTCAGCACCATAGATCTTCAGAGCGGATATTGGCAGGTCGAAATGGATCCTCTAGATAAAGAAAAAACAGCTTTTGTTACGGGTTAAGGAGGATTATGGCAGTTCAAGGTTATGCCGTTTGGTTAGAGTAATGCCCCGGCTACCTTTGAACGAATGATGGAGGCTGTTCTCCATGGGCTCACGGGCAAAATATGCCTCGTTTATTTAGACGATATAATCGTTTTTGGCAAGAACTTTGAAGAAGAAGTTCAAAATCTCAGAAAAGTTTTCGCTAGGCTGAAGCAAGCAGGTCTGAAAATGAGCCCGAAAAAATGTCATCTGTTCCAGAAAGAAGTAGGCTTCCTCGGACATATCGTTTCAGCACAAGGTGTGAAGACCGACCCATCCAAAATAGAGAAGGTTTCTTCTTGGCCGACACCTAAGAATAAAGAACAAGTTCAAAGCTTTTTAGGCCTTTGTACGTATTACAGAAGATTTGTAAAAGGTTTCGCTAGTATAGCTAAACTTCTCCATCATTTGACCGGAATCAAGATTCTTTTGACTGGACCCCGGAATGCGAAGAGGCTTTCAAGAAATTAAAGGAAAATCTTATTTCTTCGCCGATTTTAGCTTATCCAGAGGTCGAAATTCCTTTTATTTTAGATACGGATGCATCTCTTTCAGGAATAGGCGGGGTTCTGTCACAAATTCAGGGAGGTCAAGAGAGAGTGATAAGCTATTTCAGCAGAGTTTTGAGTAAAACCGAGAGGAATTATTGTGTCACTCGTAGAGAGCTTTTAGCTGTTGTTAAGACCGTAGTACATTTTCACCATTATTTGTACGGCAGGAGATTTTTGATACGTACAGATCATGCTTCTCTCAGGTGGCTACTTTCGTTCAAATCTCCCGAAGGTCAGGTAGCTAGATGGTTAGAAAGGCTCGGTCAGTACGATTTTGATATTCGTCATCGAGCCGGAATTCATCATGGAAACGCCGATGCTCTCTCTCGTAGACCCTGCGAGGAAATGCCAGAGTGTAAACAGTGTGCATGATTAGAGAAAAATCGTGACCCCTCTCTTATGATACGGAAGATTTCTTTCAAAAATAACCGGGAAGAATGGAGAAAATCGCAACAAGAGGACGACACTTTGAATCAAGTGAAGTCTTGGGAAGAAGCAGAAACTCGCCCAGACTGGCAGGATATATCTTTAGCCGAGTCAGATTTGAAAATTTATTGGGCTCAATGGGACTCTATCCTTTTAATTGATGGAATTTTATACCGAAAATGGGAATCTGCAGACTTGAAAGAAATCAGGTGGCAACTTTTGGTTCCCAGGTCACGAGTTCCGGAGATTCTTGCTCTTTATCATGATTCACCTGCAGGTGGACATTTCGCTTCGAATAAAACTCTGGGCAGAATTCGCAACTTCTACTTTTGGCCCCGTTGCCGGATGGACGTTGAAGATTGGTGTCGAAGATGTCGAATCTGCACGGCAAAGAAAGGACCTCGAGCGAAGGGACAAAGCTCTCTTCAAATTTACAACGTGGGAGCTCCATTTGAAAGAATAGCGATGGACATTCTCGGACCTCTTCCGATAACCCATTCTGGAAATAAATATGCTTTGGTTATTGCTGATTATTTTACTAAATGGCCTGAAGTGGTTCCTCTCGCTGATCAAGAAGCCTCTACTGTAGCACAGGCATTCGTTAAAGAATTTATTTGTAGACACGGAGTTCCTCTAGAACTTCATACTGATCAAGGCCGAAATTTTAAGTCAACCTTAATGAAAGAGGTTACTCAGATGTTAGGGGTTAGAAAAACTCGTACAACTCCTTTGCATCCGCAATCTGATGGCATGATAGAGCGTCTGAATCGGACTTTGCTACAGTATTTGTCGTCCTTCGTAGAACAGAATCAGAGAGACTGGGACTCCTGGATCCCTTTCTCCCTCTTATCTTACAGATCTGCGATTCATGAGACGACGAAGCAGACGCCAGCCCTCATGCTTACTGGAAGAAATCTTCGACTTCCGTCAGATTTAGAGAAAGGCCCTGTTCCTGTGCAAAGACAGCATCAAACAGATTATGCCTTTTTATTACAACAACGTTTAGAAGAAATTCATCACTTTGCTAGGAATAGAATTTCTATGGCTTCAGATAAATTAAAAACTCGCTATGATATTCGAGCCAGAGATTTAAAATTTAATCCTGGAGATTCTGTTTGGCTTTTTCAACCACGAAGACAGAAAGGACGATGTCCAAAGCTACAAAGAAATTGGGAAGGCCCTTACTTAGTGGTTAACCGGATAAATGATGTTGTTTATGAAATCCGAAGATCTCCTCCTTCGCCTCAGAAAGTGGTTCACTTGGACCGTCTTGCTCCTTTTAAAGAGGATCAACCTGGAACAATTTCTCCAAGACCAGGGACATCCTTCGAGGTTAGATCTTCAAACGAACACCCTTGACGACTGTGATCGATTTGGCTTTCTTTACAGTCGGTTATCAATTGGGAGAAGAATTTACCTTTCGGAATTCATTTGAGTAAAACTCGACCGCTTACGATTATTATTGAAGGAAATATCGGATGCGGAAAAACAACTTTCACCAAGAGGTTTTTAGCAGATCGCCAGGTCTGTACACTTTCAGAACCTCTTGAAGAATATCGAAATGTAGCTGGAATTAATCTTTTAGATTTGATGTATCAGAACCCAGATCGTTATTGCTATTGTTTTCAGCATTTCGCTCAAATGGTTATGTTAGATAGACATCTGCAGACGACTTCATTGCCTGAAAAGGTGATGGAAAGATCGATATTCAGTAGCAATTGTTTTGTAGAAGCTCGTCGAAGGTTAGGTAATTTTCGCGACTTCGAATCTCATTTATTGACGAAAAATTTTGATCTTCTCATTCGCTCGTCTGAGCTCAGAGTAGATTTGATTGTTTATTTGCGAGTTTCCCCAGAAACTTCTTTTGCTCGAGTTAGTTCCCGTTCTCGTGAGGAAGAATCGAGTATTTCTTTAGAGCTACTCAGAACTATTCATGAGGTTCATGAAGATTGGCTAATAAAACAAACCTTTTCTTCTTTATCGGCTCCTGTTTTAGTTATCAATGCAGAAGCTACAGCCGATCAAGTTTTTAAAGATTTTTGTACTTCCTTAACATGCGGATAGTATATAGTTAACTTGTATTTGCTTTATTAAGGGTTTTGTTTCCTTCTAGAAATTTCTTCTTCAGAATCGAGTTTTGTGTCGGATAGGCTTTGGTTTAAGGAATAATGTGAAAAGAGCCACGATTATTTTTCAAGGTCGATGAGCGATTGCTTGATTTTCACATTTTATTAACCTTAAGTGTCAGTTTTTGTGAGTACTTTTCAGGTTACTCGACACAGCCTTTTCCCATCCAATTTTTCCCCGATTCCTGAGGATGACTGGTGGTTTTATTTTGAAGAAGGACGCTGAAATAATTCAGATAAGATCGTTTCTTTTCTTTTGAATACATATTCAATTTATTTTATTCAAGTATTCTCCCAAATTCACTCAGTGAATTTGAATTGTTATACCACCACTCACATTTGTCCTCCAAACTCTAGGGTGTGCTGTCTCAGAAGAAGCTCTGGATTCAGTCACCCCCCGATTTCCTTATTTCCTATAAAAAGAAGTCTGTTTTTATCTTATTTGGTCCTGGAATTGTCGGTTCCCGGTTCGATGTTTTCATCTGAACCTGTTTTGGAGGGATTCTTCATGAAGAAGATTGAATTTCTTCCCGACATCAATCTGGGCCGTTGCGGATAACTTTGAATTCATGAAGCCACATAACACTCATTAACACTAACCTTTATGAAACATGGCACATAAATTTTTGAGATTATTTAACGCTCAACTATCTGCTCAAGGTTTTCTGTGGTTTACCTTGAGACTGTGGGCAAATGCCAGATAGTAGAAAAGGGAGTTCTTAAATTTTCAGAGCCACAGCTCCAACTCACCTTTGAGCACTGACTACTAGAATACTTTTTTAATTGTCTTATCTTTCCCGAGTCGGGACGACTCTTTTCCTCGGGGGGGAGTAGTGTTACAAAGGGTGAAATCACCCGTTTTGCCCCCTCTTTAATGATCTAGTAGTCAGCATAGATAAAAGACGTTTATAAACCTCTTATGTCTTTAAAAAGAATAAGGTTGCTGCGCCAACCGATATTATTGTAAAAACAGTCTTGTTTCAGACTTTAAACAAGAAACACGTATATTGCATTAAAAGCATTTATCACGATATTTTTGTTCACGCCTTTGATTTGATAATAAGTAAACTCGCGGATCCATATTTTATTAACGTAACGCCCAAATCGTTACAATATATATATATATATGTATATATATATATATGCAGAAATATATGTATGTATATTATTATTTCCAATTTACTTTCAAGAAGAGGGAAAATGAAAAAAAAAATCTTTCTCAGATTATTTCAATTTTTCAAAATGATGTATAATTATTGGGAAAATCCCAAATATTCCTAATCATCCGCTTATTTTTTATTCTATTTCATTTTTCCATAATTTCTTTCATTTATAATCATTTCATACTTTATGACATGATTTACCTTAATTACCTTCAATTATATTCCATTATATGGATGTACAATATAAATATATGTAAATAAATATATATATATATATCTATATACATACATATATATATATATATATAAATATATATGTATATTATAATTTTCAATTTACTTTTAAAAAGGGGGAAACTGAAAAAAAAAAATTTTTCTTCACATAATTTCAATTTTTCAAAATTATGTATAATTATTAGGGAAATCCTTATTATTTCTAATTATCCGCTTATTTTTTATTCTATTTTATTTTTTCATAATTTCTCTCATTCATAATCATTTTTTATTTTATTACATTATTTACCTCAATTACCTTCATTTATATTCCATCATATGGATGTATATTATGAATGTATGTAAATAAATATATGTATATATGTATATATATGTATGTATATATATATATATATATGTAGACATGAATATATATATGTATATTATAATTTTCAATTTACTTTCAAAAAGAGGGAAATTGAAAAAAAAAAGTTTTCTCACAATATTTCAATTTTTCAAAATTATGTCTAATTATAAGAAAAATCCTAAATATTTTTAATTATTCGCTTACTTTTTATTTTATTTCATTTTTTTATGATTTTTTCCATTCACAATCATTTTTTATTTTATTACATTATTTACCTCAATGACCTTCATTGATATTCTATCATATTAATGTACAATATAAATATATATAAATATACGAGTATATATACGTATATATATATATATATATATATATATATATATATATATATATATATATATATATATATATATATATATATATATATATACATATATATATATATATATATATATATATATATATATACATATATATATATATATATATACATATATATATATATATATATATATATATATATATATATATATAAATATATACATATGTGTTACGCGGGGGTGAGGGTGTACTGAGCGGTGGTAGTTAATGATTAACTGAATAATCAAGCTCCCACGTAACGACAATGAATAATTATTAAAACTAAGAGAAGACCTACCTTTCGATAAGCCGGTAATTTGTAGGATCGTGTTGCTATAGTCCTGTACAGGTCTGTGAGGTTTGTTTAAATTGTTGAGGCAATTTTATAATAAAGAAAGTGGGAAGAAGGTCGTTCAAAATAAATGTTCAATATGATTTAACTGGTAAAAGATGAAGTATATTCTGTTTCGATTTGGTTATTGAAATGTCTGGAAACAATCAATGGTGATAATGATTTATGAGCCGAAAATAACAATTTATAAAGTGTTCAAGTTCATACAAATCGTGTGTTATAATATTCTAAAGGATATTATTATTTGGTACCAGGAACATCTACTCTGAACGATGGTTAACTAGCTGGTCGTGATTATTGGATTGTATCTCTCTTTTTAGATTATTTTGAATCAATTATATATATATTATGGTTAAGTCTTATTCGTTAATTCTTGGAAACAATAAGTACGGTTTAATTGGGGGTAGTGAAGCTAGCCACCAATTCTAGACTTGATTTTGAATGAAAATTACTGAAGTAGATTTTGATTATAAAGGTGAAACAAGAATTCGTTTAATTTCGAAGATTAACACTCGGATTGACTTAGCTTTAGGTGAATCGGTCGACGAGATTGAGAGCCGTCGGATCGTGTCGGTCTGCGTCGGTAGAATGCTGGACCAGGGGCCTCACCTCAAGTTTGAAAGAGTTGATCAATCGAACGGTGTTGAACGTCGGTCACTTAGTCTTTTAGATTTGGAATTATATTTAAGATTACCTGATTCGATTGAATCAGGGCCGAACTCAATTTAATTACGGAAAATGGAATATCATAAAAATGTCTATTCACAGAAAAGATGAGATTTAGTGAAGAACAGAAAAGATGGAAATGTAGAAGAAAGTGAGTCTCTTGCAGCTAATAGAATAACTGAATGCTCGAATTTGACGAATTAGCGCGAGACTTTAGGCCGGTCACAACTAAGATTTTCCGAACGCTACCATTGCTCGAGAGGGCTAATCCGGGTTTACGTCCACGCACTTCGCGACTTGACAGACGTAAGACATGGCTGCTTGGGCCAGAGGGTATTAATAGGGAAAAATCTGCAGTTGCAATAAGTTGCAACAGTAATTAGCCAATTAAGTGCGGGGGCGACCTCCCGGTGTCGAAATCTACATGGCCAGCGTTAGTTCGCGTCATTCGATGGTATTCCGACGATTCTCAATCTCGTCACTTATACGTACAAGATGTTAACAGAAGGTATCTTAAGATAATTCTCACGCATTCATCCACACATCTTAACAAATAAACTATTTTAATTTGGTGGTTCCAAAGGTAATGGTTTATCCTAATTATTGATGATAATTTTGACTTAAAAAGAGAGATATTCCCGGGCTGAGCGCCGCTGTTACTAGGTCAGTAATTTTATAGCGCGATTCCTGGTGTCAGCAAATAAGATACTATGTCAGCGGATGCCGAGGACTGTACGTGACCTTATTAGAATATGAGATTGTTATGAAATAATTAAAGAAATGAAATGAAATGGAATTTTGAAAAAGGTACGCCAAGGCGGTACGTCGGGGCGTAACATATGCATATTATAATTTTTAATTTACTTTCAGAAAGAGGGAAATTGAATAAAGAAAATTTTTCTCACATTATTTCAATTTTTTAAAATTATGTATAATCATTTGGAAAATCCTAAATATTTCTAATTATCCGCTGATTTTTCATTCTATTTTATTTTTTTATAATTTTTCTCATTTATGATCATTTTTTATTTTATTACATAATTTACCTGAATTACCTTCATTTATATTCTATTATATGGATGTATGATATAAAGACATGTAAATAAATATATATATATATATATACATATATATATATATATATATATATATATATATATTTATATATACATATATATGTATATATGAATATATATGTAAACAAATTCGACGAGGCCCATATTCACCTCATCATATTTCTCCCTCACTCCCAAATTTGAAATTTCACCGCACAACAATAAGCGCCTTTGGCAGTTTCACGGTCAATAGTACATACGTGTAAATATGAGCGAATAGAAACAATAGAATGCCGAGGGCATTATGACAGATTAGTACATAAGCTATTATCAGCCGAATCGCACGTGGAAACGTCAGAACAAGAGAAAAATAAGCTGTAAATGTCGTTTCTCCATTTACAGGTAATATTATTTTTATTAAACATAGAATATAAGTACGTAATGTAAAGAAAAGTAATGTAATGTAATAGTATACGAAACAATAAACTCCATTTACAGAGAAACTCATCGCAGCTTCGACAGTGTTAAAAAAGGAACATTATAAAACGACATTTTTGCTTAAAAAAAAAAAAAAAAAAAGAAATACAGAATGGAAAAACTGAAATTTGAATTTACGGTCAAGTCTTCGACGGAAGATCCGAAAACAAACATAATCGCTATAACCTCAATAACCACACCCGACGATCGCTGTTTTATACTCCCGGACCAGCTTCAACCGATGAGACATCATGCGAAACTTACAACTACGGCGGGTTATCAGAAAATAAAAGCTACACTACAAAAAAGAGGACAAGCGAGAAAAGTATGGATTAGTTTGGCCGGAGATATACTACAACAGTATAAGGATGAAGAACGGAACATAATATGCAACGACTACTTACTTGAAGAAATGTCAACAGCGCAAGACACTACACCCACACCAAACATCACAGAAGAGACATTATCAAGAATTTTGGAAAAATTTACCGAAAAGAAAACTGAAGATAAGCCCCAAGATTATGGAATCCGTAACTTAAGAAAGGTATCTGAAAAATTTGTAATAGAGAAATTGACAGGCAAAAATTCAAATGTGCCCCAGTGGATGGATATTTTTGAAAATGAATGTTCTCGATTAGGTGTAGAAAGAGATATCGAAAAAATCGAGATCTTTAGACTTTTTCTAGAAGATTCATGCATCGACTGGTATGGGTCAATGCTGATAAAATATACATTAGATTCAGAGTGGAGAACATGGAAACAAAATTTCTGTGAAACTTACGCCAATAAAGGGTGGACTGGGATTAGATATGCAATATCTTACAAATACATTAAGGGTTCGCTATTAGAATATGCTTTAAAGAAAGAAAGACTTCTATTAGAAACAAACAAGTCAATAGATACGCCCACCTTAATTGATCTTATTGCTGTAGGGTTACCAAATTTTGTATCCGATAGTATAGATAGAGAAAAGTTAAATCAGACTGAAGATATATTCAAGGAGATCAGAGGACTAGAGCACCTGGTGAATAAAAAAAATTCAGAAAAAAAGAGTAATACAACTACTACTTATATTGAAAACAAAAGTAAAGCGAAAAATAGTGACCATAAACCATGTTCGATTTGCGAGAAAAAAAATAAGAGCAATCGCTACCACCCAGAATCTTTATGCTGGTTCAGGAACAAAGCCGACGATCACCAAAACAAAGAATACATAAGGCATGTAAATAACTCTGGGTTAGAAATAGAATTAAATACCAAAGATCCAAAAAACTTATAGTGCCACCATTAATCAAAATCAAAGTATTGCTAAATAATGCGTTACAAATCCAAGGAATTTACGATTCCGGCTCGAACGTTTCTTTAATTAATTCAAAGCTGTTACATTTAAAACAAAAGAAACTTCATAACTCACATAACGCACATTTAAAAACGATTAATGGTGTAAGAAAAGCAAACGGCATGATAACTCTTGTGACGGGTTTTGAGTCCGCACGAATAATATGGGGGGGGGAGACAATTAGAGACGGGGCGGATATAATTGGTAAAACTTAGTGTGTGTATTTTTGCACCAGGGGGTCGACTTAACCTAAGGGGTACAAAAGGGTTGTAGACTTGAGCGGTGGCTGATCACGCCTCAGCCCTTAGCGTTACTTAATACTAACTTACAGATACGCGCGCGGGGGGGGGGGAGGAGTGCGGGAGGTGACGGGGAATATGAGTTCGGAAGGGTGATATGGCGAGGGGAGGGTGGTGTAGAGTGACGGGGAGTGTGTGGTAGACAGGGTGGTATTGCGAGGGGAGAAGCAGATCGGCGGTAGAATGCAGGCTAACCTGGGGTCGTCGGCGTGTGCGTGTGTGTAACAGTGTGTAGCGGTGTGTAACTGGGTCTCTCTCGTTCTCCCTCCTGGTGTCGTCGGCGTATGTGTATCGGGGTGTATCGGTGTGTGGTTCTGGGTCTCTCTCTCGTTCTCTCTCTCTCTCTCTCTCTCTCTCTCTCTCTCTCTCTCTCGCGTTCTCCTGGCTCCTCGAGGTTACTGCTTGGAAGGCCGTGATCGTACTGAATCTGGTGCTCGGCTCTGCCGAGCGTCGGGGGGGCTTCGGTGATGTTCGGGTCTTTCCCGACGGGACAGGGCTCACCCGTTCGGCTCTTCTCCGCGGGTTTGGGGTTTGTTGTGACTTGCACTCTAGGTGCAACGTCACAACTCCCCCCTCCCCACGCGGGGCGAGGCCTATAGGGTGAGCCGGTTTCGGTGACGGATTTTGTGGTCCTTTCGTCTGTGTATTCTCCTTTTGTTATTTTTGTTGTTTCTGTGTTGTCTGCTCCGATCTGTCGGGGTTAAGGGATGGAGGTTGGGTTGTATTTGCGGGGTGTGTGTTTGGTGTGGGTTGTGGGTCGTCTTATATCTACTTATTCTACTTAGTCTCGTGTGTCTTAATCAAAATCATGTTTTTTTTTTTTTGTATCGCATTGCGTCCCGTGTTGTGTGTGCGTCGTTGTTCGTCCGTCCGTTTGGTGTTGTCAGTTTGTCTAGTGTTTCCTGTTTTGTTCTTTTTTCTGTTTCCGTATTGATTTTCGTTTTTTGTATCGTTTTGAGTCCCGTGTGGTGTGTGTGGCTGGTTGGGGTGTTTGTGTATGTTCGACTGTGTCCGTGAGTGAGGTGGTGTCGGTGTTACTGTCTGTGTCGTTGTCCGTCGTTTGTGTTTGTAGCGTGCCTGTGTGTGTGGTTTCGATGTGTATCACTGTCTCTGCGGTGGAGGTGGTGGAATCTGTGTCGCTATCGGTGTCTGGTGTGTTGGGGGGTTGTGTTTTGTGTGGTGCTGTTTGATGTGTGGTGTGTGGTTGGTGTGTTGAGGTGCTGGCTTCTGTTTCGTCAGTGTTTGTGCGTTCGTGTGCCCGTCTGGTCATGTATCTTTCTTTTTGTGCTCGTAATTCGTCGCATAGGGTGCTTGCTGGTTCTAAACTTGCGATTATGGCTATTATCTCGGGGTGTGGTCCTGTGTGTTGTTTGCATGTTTGTTTTGTCTGTGTCGATTCTGTGTGTCTGTCCATGTTGGCGAATGTCTGTAAGATTCTGTCTTCTGTTGTTTGTGGTCTCGCGAATCTGGTGTGTGCCCATTGAGGGGGTGATGCTGGGGGTGGTGTGTACCGTGGTGTTGGTGTGGGTGTGGGGCGTGTGGTTGTATGGGGTGTTTGTTTCTTGGTGGGTGGGTGTGTAGTCGTGTGTGTGGCCGTGGTTCGTGTGGTGTGGGTAACTGTTTGTGGGTGTGTGATAATTTGTGGTGGGTGTGGTGTGTCTGTGTTAGTTTGTGTGCATGTTTGTATGTGTTCTGTGTATTTGGTGCCCCGGACCAGCCCGTTGCATTTCGGGCATTGCCTTGGTCCGGAGGGTGTACTTGTGTGTGTGGTCATCGTTGTGTGTGTTTGTGAGTGTCTCTGTGTGGCTGTGGGTGCAGTGGTTGTTAAGTGTGTTATCGTCGTGGTGGTCTGTATTACCTTTCTGTATGTGGGGGGTGTCGGTAGTAGGGTTCGTCGGGTCTCCGTCTGGTGTGTGCCGTCGCGTCCGTATTTGTGTGGGTGTGGGGCCTGTCCTGGTGTTTGTAATAGTGGTGTTTTTTCTGTTTGTGTCGTCGTTGTCGTCGGTCTCGTCAGTCGCAGCGTCATTAGGGCCGGTATTTTTGTTTGCTGATTTTCCATGTTGTGTTTCTGTGGAGTGAATACACATGGTAGTTTATTTTCGGGGTGTGTTATTTGATTATGTATATAATTTCAGGTCTTCTATATGACATTTTCCTATATTTCTACCGCTCTCTGTTGTTAATTCGTATATTGTGGGTGAGACTTTTCTAGTGATTATGTATGGGCCTATGAATTTTTTATTTAACTTAGCTGTCGTTCGTTCTGGTCCGGATGAGAGTGTGTGGTTCTTTTTTAGTACTCTGTCTCCCTCCTTGAATTGAATGTCTCGTCTTCGTAGGTTGTAGTAGTGTGCTTGTTTTTCGTTTGCTTCTATCAAGTGCCTCTGTACTTCGTCTCTAAGTATTTGTAGTCGTCTCAAGTGGTCTGTCCATCTGTCTGTGTCTTGTAATTCTACTTCGTCGCGGTTCTCTAACTGATTTCTTAGACATTGTGTGGGATTTAATTCCCTTCCTAGGTTTAAAAAGGCTGGTGTGTGTTTAGTTGATGTGTGTGTACATGTATTGATTGCAAATTGTAAGTCTTGTAAGTGTATGTCCCATTCTGTGTGGTCGTTGTTTACGTAGGCTTGGATCATTGTTTTAGCGGTTCTGTTGACTCGCTCTACGGGGTTGGCTTGTGCGTGGTATGGGGGGATTGTTGCGTGTCTTATGTTGAATTTTTGTGTCAGTTCGCGTATGAGTTTGTTTATGTATGGTGTGCCGTTGTCTGTCAGTAGTATGCGTGATGTACCCCATCGTGATATTACGTGTGAGTGGAATGTCTGTTCTACTGTTTTGGCGTTCGCTTTGCGTGTCGGTATGATTTCCACCCATTTAGTGTATAGGTCTTCGAACACTATGATGTATTGGTTTCCTTTTTTTTGATCGTGGGAGTGGGCCCATGATGTCGGAGGCTACTACTGTCCACGGTTCTTCGATAATTCTCATGCCCATTAGTCCTGCCGGTCGCGCTTGTATTGTTTTTGTTCTTTGGCATGTGTCACATTTTTTTATGTAGTTTACTGTGTCTCTGTACATCCCTGGCCAATAATATTTTTTTGCTACTCGTTGGTATGTTTTTTCGATCCCTAAGTGTCCTGCTTGTGTTACGTCGTGGTTTTCGTGTAGTATGTGTGTTATTTTGTCTTTGGGTATGACTAGTTTCCATGGGTTTGTGTCTGGTAGGAGGTTTGAGTGTAGGGGGTTCGGGCGGTAGAAGTATAGTTGATTGTTTCTGATTCGCCACGACTCGTTTTTCTCTGGGCGTGTTTACACTTGTGTTTTTTTGTATGTGTACCACTTGTCTGTCGCGTCTTCTATTGTGTCTATGTGTTCTTCGTCTTCGTGTCGTCTTGAAAGTGCGTCTGGCACGTCGTGCATTGTACCTTTTCTGTGTGTAATGTCAAAGTCGTATTCTAATAGTTCTAGTGCCCATCGTGCAAGTCGGCCTGTGGGGTTTTTCAATTGTCTAAGCCACTTCAGTGCGTGGTGATCTGTAATGACTTTAAAATGGTATCCTTCCACGTATGGTCTGAATTTTTTTATGGACCAGAGTACCGCCAAACATTCTCTCTCAGTTGTCGAGTATTTACGTTCTGCCTCGCTTAGCGCACGGCTAGCGTAGGCTATGACATGCTCTTCGTCATCGAGAGATTGTGTTAGTACGGCACCTATCCCTGTTCCGCTAGCGTCTGTTTGTAGTGTGAATGTTTGTGTGTAATCTGGGCATGCGAGTGTGGGTGGTGATGTGAGTGCGTGTTTGATTGTGTTCATTGCGTTTTCTTGTTCTTCCCCCCAGTGCCATTTCTGGTCTTTTTTCAGTAGTCGTGTTAGTGGTTCTGTAATGTGTGCGAAGTTAGGTATGAAGCGTCTGTACCATGATGCCATGCCAATTAGTCTCCGTAGTTGTTTTATTGTTTTTGGGTTTGGGTAGTTTTCTATGGGTTGTGTTTTGTCGGGGTCTATGTGTAGTCCGTGTCTGTCTACTATGTATCCGAGATATTTGACTTGTGCGCATCCGAATTCGCACTTCTCTGGGTTTATTGTTAGTCCCGCGTCTGTAATTCTTTTGAGTATTTGTTCTAGTCTTTGTAAGTGTTCGTCGAATGTTTGTGTTACTATTATTATGTCGTCTAAGTATGCGAATGCATATGGTTCGCATTCTGGGCCTATGAGTCTGTCTAGTAGTCTTTGGAATGTCGCCGGTGCGCCTGTCAGTCCGTATGGCATTGTTTTAAATTGAAATAAGCCCATTCCCGGGACTGTAAAGGCTGTTATGTGTTTACTGTCTTCGTCGAGTGGTATTTGGAAGTATGCTTGGCTTAAGTCGATTTTTGATATGTACTGTGCTGTCCGTAGTTTGTCTAATATTGCTGTCATGTATGGTAGTGGGTATGCGTCTTTTTTTGATACTGAGTTTACTTTTCTAAAGTCTAAACAAAAGCGATATGTGTTATTTGGTTTTTTTATCATAACAATTGGGCTTGACCATTCGCTTTCTGATGGTTCTATCACGTCTTCTCTTAGCATTTTGCCTATTCCTGTGTGGATGGCTTCTCTAATTTTTGGTGATACCATATAGTATCTTTGTTTTATGGGTGCGTGTCCTTGTGTGTCTATTTTGTGTTTAATTAGGTGTGTTAGCCCGAGTTGGCCTGGTAGTGTTGGGATTTTCTGTTGTATTGTCGTCTGTAGTTGTGTGTGTTGTGATTGTGTGAGTTCTTGTATTCCTGCGCATATCTGTGGTTCGGTTTCTTTGTCGGTTTGTGTGTCGTCTGTTGTTTGTGCGTTTGTGGGTATGATTTTTTGATTTGTGATTTGTGTGTTCTGTGGGTTGTCTTTTTGGGGAATGTTTTCCGGTGGTGTCTTTGTGCTGGGTAGTGTTGGTGTTAGTGGTTTTTGTTTCATGGTTGTTTTTTTTGTGTTTTCGTGTCTTTCTGTTGTTTTCGGGTTCGTTTGTTGTTTCGTTGCTTCTAATTTTTCTGCTGCTTTTGCTTGTTTTGTGTGTGTTTGTGTTGATTGGTGTCGTGTTTCTCGTGTTTGATGTGTTTGTATGTATTCTTTGAGTGGTGTTGGTAGTTTTTGTGGTCTAGCTTGCATGTGGTAGTGTGTCTGTGGGTCGTCTATCAGCGACCAAGTGTTTTTTCCATAATTTATTAGTATTCCAAATCTTATCAAGTCGCTGTTCCCAATGATACCTTGTGAGCCTAAGTTTGGTATTAATCCGAAATTAATTTTCTTTGTTATGTTGCCGAGGCGTATTGGGAGTGTTACTGCTCCTTCTATCGTCACCTGTGTTCCGTTTCCCATTGTAGCTGTTCTGTCGGGTGTGTTGTTTATTTGTGTGTCTGTGTTGTGTAGTATTTGTATTACTTCTGCGCCTAGGTATGAGTGTGTTGCGCCTGTGTCTATTAGTGCGTTAAATTCGTGACCGTGCATTTCGATTCTGATGTGAAACCTACTTTCCGTTCTGTTGTTATCTGTTGTGGGTGCTACTGTCTCGGGTGTGTTTGTGTTGTTTTTGGGGTTGCCCTCCACCCTTGCTGGGTCAACCCTTACTCGTTTCCCTGGTTCTGTGTTTGTGTGCATTGCCATCTGAAGTGTCCGGGTTGGTTGCAGTTAAAGCATCTGCGTGGTGTTGTGCCTGTGTTTGGATTCGTTTGTGTTTGTTGCTGAGTGTAGTGTGGTGAGTTATACGTGATTGCGGGGTATCGAGTCTGTTGCGTGTTTTGGTTTGTTTGGTTTCGTCGTCTGTTGTCTGTGAGTGCCGGTGGTATATTTGGTGTTGGGAGTATTGCTGGGCGGGGTTGTGTTTGTGTGTACTTGTATGGGATGTATTGTGTGTGGTGTTTTTGGTGTGTGTAGGTTTCTCGCGGGTGTGTGTAGTTGTTTAATATTGTTTGTCTCGTGTTTTCCCATTCGATATTTGCTTCCCATTCTTTTGCGGCTATTTCCAGTTGGTCGAAGTTCGCGAAATCGTATGGTTTTATGTATGCCTTGTATTCTATTTTCATGTTTCTGTATGCCAGGTCTAATTGTGTTCGTGGGTGGTATGGTGGTTTTAGTTGTGATAGTAGTGTTCTAAATTGTATTAGGAATTGTGTGATTTTTTGTGTTGGTCCTTGTACGTAGTTTTTCATTTTTTGTTCCAGTCTGTCCCTATGTTGTATGTCTTGAAATGCGTGTGTAATGTCTCTTTCGAATTCTTCCAGTGTTCGCCATTTGCCTCTATTTAATCTGTACCAGTTTTTTGCGTCACCTTCGAGTATCGGGCTGAGGTTGTTGATTAATTGTGTATCGTGTATTTCATAACCCGTTTGATAGTCGCGGAGATTTTGTAAGAATTCGTCTATGTCTTCGTCTGTGTTTCCTGAGTATTTTATGTTCCATGTTTGTATTGTTTTCATTGCCATTGCTGGCTGATTCCAGTATGTACTGTTCGGGTTTGGTGTGTGGTTTAGGTGTGTCGTGTTTTGGTTGTTTGTGGGGTGTATTGACTGTGTGCTGTATATGTGTGGGTCTTCGTATTCGTTTCTGTCGCTTGGTAGTGCTCCGAGGTCTATCAGATTTTGTATAAATCGTGTGTTACGAGTGTTGGTGGCTAAAAATGTGTCTGTTCCCGTGAAGTGTCGGTTCGTTTGACTGGTTGTTACCGTGTTAGTTCGCGTGTGTGTAGGTGTTGGGATTGTATTGTATGTTTGTGTGGGATTTGTTGGTTCTGGGCTTTCTTGATGTTGAATTTGTGTACTACGTAAATTGTGTGTATTCTCTATGATAGCTGCATCGATTATATTTATTGCGTTTGGTGAATTTATCGAGCGTCTTCTATTTATTTCCTGCGGTTGGGTCGGCGTTTGTTGATCTCGTGTCACGCGCGGCTCGCTCTGTGTCGAGTTGTTTTGGTTGCGTTCGGGTGTGTGTATGTCCATGTGTTCGCGCGCTAGGACTTGTGGTTCTCTGTGTCCTTGGTCTGCCATTGTGTGTCTCGTGTTTGGTAGTGTGTGTGTTTAACTGTCTTTATTCGAATTTTCGTGACTGTGTAACTTTGTTTCATGAGTCTGTGTGTACTTTGTTAGCGTTTATTCCTGTGTTTTGTCTCTTAATTGTTCGTATTTGGGGTAAAAATGTGGGTAATTTACGTTGGGCGCCAATTTGTGACGGGTTTTGAGTCCGCACGAATAATATGGGGGGGGGAGACAATTAGAGACGGGGCGGATATAATTGGTAAAACTTAGTGTGTGTATTTTTGCACCAGGGGGTCGACTTAACCTAAGGGGTACAAAAGGGGTGTAGACTTGAGCGGTGGCTGATCACGCCTCAGCCCTTAGCGTTACTTAATACTAACTTACAGATACGCGCGCGGGGGGGGGGGGAGGAGTGCGGGAGGTGACGGGGAATATGAGTTCGGAAGGGTGATATGGCGAGGGGAGGGTGGTGTAGAGTGACGGGGAGTGTGTGGTAGACAGGGTGGTATTGCGAGGGGAGAAGCAGATCGGCGGTAGAATGCAGGCTAACCTGGGGTCGTCGGCGTGTGCGTGTGTGTAACAGTGTGTAGCGGTGTGTAACTGGGTCTCTCTCGTTCTCCCTCCTGGTGTCGTCGGCGTATGTGTATCGGGGTGTATCGGTGTGTGGTTCTGGGTCTCTCTCTCGTTCTCTCTCTCTCTCTCTCTCTCTCTCTCTCTCTCTCTCTCTCTCTCTCTCTCTCTTTCTCACGCGTTCTCCTGGCTCCTCGAGGTTACTGCTTGGAAGGCCGTGATCGTCAGGGTATGGACACTCAACAGTTTTTGAGGCAAATTATTCGTCGGTGTGGACTGGGCTATAGCCAACATAATAACAGTTTTCACTAACAAAATTATAGGAATTTCATATTTTTTTCCACAATAGTTGGTACATGTTGATTACGACGACCTCTGTTGATACTTACAAACAATAATCAAACCTCCTTCAAACAGTTTATCATTAACATTAACTTCATACAAGCCAATTATCAAATCTCCAGAGGACGCCTCGATATGTCAGTGATACCACTTAAACTTAATACATGGGAATTTTACATCTTATTGTTGTGGTATGGCCCTGGTCCACTGTGCTTGAATAAGGAGTGGAGGGGAGGTCTAAGTGTCCATACCCTGGTGATCGTACTGAATCTGGCGCTCGGCTCTGCCGAGCGTCGGGGGGGCTTCGGTGATGTTCGGGTCTTTCCCGACGGGACAGGGCTCACCCGTTCGGCTCTTCTCCGCGGGTTTGGGGTTTGTTGTGACTTGCACTCTAGGTGCAACGTCACACTCTAAAAGCTAAAATTTTTGATATCGAAAAAGAAATTGATGTTTTCATGATAGATAACGAACATTTTGAACACGATTTTTTAATCGGACTAGACTGTATAAAAAATTTCCAATTAAGACAAAACGAAAATTTAGAAATTACACAAAAAATCCAGGCCATTCCTGAAAATAGACTTAAAAACAAACCTAACATACAAAATACAAATAAAGAATATATTGAAAACAAAACAAAAAATTACCAATTGAATTTCAATGAACATTTAAATACGTCAGAATTTAACATAGTAATAAACCACTTGGAAATGCAACAACAATCCGAAATTGACAAACTAATCGATAAATATAAATCGATTTTTGCCAGAGATAAATACGACATAGGCACTGTAACGGATTATGAAGCTCGTATTGATTCATTAGTTGATAAATATTGTTACAAAAGACCGTACAGATGCACTATGGAGGATAAAAAAGAAATAGAACACCAAATAACAAAATTATTAGAAAAAAATTTAATTGAAGAATCTTATAGCCCATTCGCTGCACCAGTGACATTAGCTTATAAAAAAGATGAAGGAAAGAAAGCTAGACTATGCATAGATTTCCGGGAATTAAACAAGATAGTCATTCCTCAGGCGCAGCCTTTTCCATTAATTGAAGATCTGATAGTTAAGACACGAGATTGTAAATATTTTTCGTCCTTAGATATAAATTCAGCTTTCTGGTCAATTCCCCTAAAAATTGAAGACAGACGAAAAACCGCATTCGTAACTCAAGAAGGCCATTTCCAATGGACCTGCCTACCCTTTGGTTTAAAAACATCACCAGCGATTTTCCAGAGAATATTAAGTAATATAATAAGAAAGCACAAGCTCTCGAACTTCAGCGTAAATTATATAGATGACATTCTAGTATTTTCAAAAACTTTTGATGAACATATTGACCACTTATCACAGCTATTAGAGTCAATTATGAAAGAAGGATTCAGACTAAAACTTTCAAAATGTACCTTCGCATCAGACTCAGTTAAATATTTAGGCCACGAAATAAGATACAACTCGATTAGTCCACTCAATGACAATCTAATCTCAATAAAAAAATTTCCAACGCCAAAAACAAAAAAAAATGTTCGACAATTTCTAGGAAAAGTGAATTTTTACGGAAAATATATACCAAACGTTTCGGTTACCTTAGATCCGCTACATAACTTACTAAGAAAAGGGCAAAACTTTATTTGGTCCGAACAATGCCAAAAAGCTTTCGAAAGCATGAAATCTCTACTTTGCTCTCAACCGATTTTAACAATTTTCGATCCACATCTGCCAATATATATCCACACGGACGCAAGCTTACAAGGCATTGGGGCTGTACTAAAACAAACACAATTAAACAAAGAAGATAAACCAGTCGCATATTTTTCAAAAAAATTAAATGTGTCCCAAAAAAGGAAGAAAGCAATCTATATAGAATGTTTAGCAATAAAAGAGGCAATAAAATTCTGGCAGCACTGGCTTATAGGAAAATCATTTACGGTTTTCTCGGATCATAAACCTTTAGAAAATATGAATATTAGGTCTAGGACAGATGAGGAATTAGGTGACTTAATGCATTATCTATCTCAATACGATTTCGAAATAAAATACACTCCAGGAAAGGACAATTTAGAAGCAGACTGCCTCAGCAGAAACCCAGTACTAGAACCTAATGATAATGAAGAAGAAATTTTAAAAACCGTTAATTTCATGAAAATAGAAGACATTCAGAACGATCAAGAAAACAATAAAGACATCCAAAACGGTAAAGACTAGTTACTATAGAAGAATAACACGTAGTATAAAAGAATAGGAACAAGTGAAAAAATTCTACTCTCAGAAGATTTCAGTAAAGAACTTATACAAAAAGTACACCTCTTCTATTGCCATTTAGGAATGAAACAAATACAAAATAAGATAAAACCATTTTACATAGCAAAAAATCTGAACCAAAATATTAAAACAATTTGCGAAAACTGTGAAGTTTGCATCAAAAATAAATCAAGAGGAAAGCACAAAATTGGATTAATGTCCCAATTAGGTCCTACGACTTACCCCTATGAAATAGTGTCTATAGATACAATTGGCGGATTCGGAGGTTCACGGTCAACAAAAAAGTATTTACACTTGCTCGTTGATCATTTCACAAGATATGCTACTATTTTGACCTCAAAAACTCAGAATGCAACTGATTTTATAAAATTGATACAGACAGTCTTGCCAAATAATAAAATAAATATGATCCTATCCGATCAATATCCAGGGATAAATTCCAAAGAGTTCAAAGAATTTTTGAATAAGGAAGATATAACCTTGACTTTTACAGCAGTAAACGCACCGTTTTCAAACGGACTCAATGAAAGACTAAACCAAACGCTAGTTAATAAAATTAGATGTAAGATAAACCAGAAAAAATCAAAAACTGCGTGGACAACTGTAGCACATGAGTGCATAGAATAGTACAATGATACAGAACATACTGTAACAGGATTCTCTCCTAGATACTTATTGGAAGGAAGAAGCAGTACAATCTTACCAGAAGAGCTAAAACAAGAAAAAACAGAAAACGATTTGCATGAAGATAGAAAACGTGCTCTAGAGAATACAAAGAAATCACATGAATATAATAAAAAGCAATTCGACAAAAATAGAAAATATCATGAATTTAATATTGGAGACCTAGTTTACGTTGAAAATAGCCATAAACTATATAGGAAAAAATTAGATGAACTGAAAATCGGACCATACAAAATTATAGAAAAAATTTCAAACTCAATTTATAAAATACATACAGATCGAAATAAGTCAGAGTCATTATTTCACATTACAAAGCTTGTACCGGTCCCAAAGGTTATTCAAGAAGACCAGTGTCTCCTCACTGGTTTCTTTTCTTCGGGGGGGGGGGAGATGTAAACAAATATGACGAGGCCTATATTCACCTCATCATATTTCTTCCTCACTCCCAAATTTGAAATTTCACCGCACAACAATAAGCGCCTTTGGCAGTTTCACGGTCAATAGTACATACGTGTAAATATGAGCGAATAGAAACAATAGAATGCCGAGGGCATTATGACAGATTAGTACATAAGCTATTATCAGCCGAATCGCACGTGGAAACGTCAGAACGAGAGAAAAATAAGCTGTAAATGTCGTTTCTCCATTTACAGGTAATATTATTTTTATTAAACATAGAATATAAGTACGTAATGTAAAGAAAAGTAATGTAATGTAATAGTATACGAAACAATAAACTCCATTTACAGAGAAACTCATCGCAGCTTCGACAGTGTTAAAAAAGGAACATTATATATATATGTATATTATAATTTTCAATTTACTTTTAAAAAGAAAGAAATTAAAAAAAAAAATTTTTTTCCACAATATTTCAATTTTTTAAAATTATGTATAATTATGAGAAAAATCCTGAATATTTTTAATTATTCGCTTATTTTTTATTTCATTTCATTTTTTTATAATTTTTTCCATTCACAATCATTTTTTATTTTATTACATTATTTACCTCAATTACCTTCATTTGCATTCTATCATATTAATGTGTAATATAAATATATATAAATACATATATACATATATATGTATATATATATGTACGTTTATATATATATATATATATACATATTGTTACTAAGGGTGAAATCACCCTTTTGCCCCCTCTTTAATGATCTAGTAGTCAGCATAGATAAAAGACGTTTATAAACCTCTTATGTCTTTAAAAAGAATAAGGTTGCTGCGCCAACCAACATTATTGTAAAAACAGTCTTGTTTCAGACTTTAAACAAGAAACACGTATTACGCATTAAAAGCTTTTCACAACATTTTAATTTCGCCTTTGATTTTGGCTTGTTATTCACGCTCTTGATTTCTTCGACTTAATAAGTAAACTCGCGGATCCATATTTATTAACGTAACGCCCTAAAACGTTACATTTGGTGTCAGAAGCGGGATCTTGAGTTCTTGTTAATTAAGTCGATTCAGTGCGTGTAATAAACAATGAGTAGCAGTCGTTTGACGCGCTCTCGTCGTCGGGAAAGTGGCGGAGAAGAACATTCCATCACCGAAAATCCGCGGGTTCCCGAGACAATTTGTGCACCTTCAGTGGACTCTTTACCTGTCCCTACGATGGTCTCAGTCTCACAAATCGACCTACTAGAGATTATGAGACAACAACAAGAAGCGGCAAGACAACAACAAGAAGTTGCTGCTCAACAACAGCAACAACTAATCCAGCTGCTTCAAGAGCAACAGGAACAACGGAGGCGAGAAGAGGAGGCTCGAGAGCGTTCAGAAGCTAATCTTCAGGACCTTCTTCGGACGACTGGGGAGGCTCGAGAGCGTTCAGAAACTAATCTTCAGGATCTTCTTCGGACGACTGTGGCGGCCCTTCAATCCGTTCATCAAATGAGTGGTACTGGAGGACCGGCTGTTACACCACAGAGTTCTAGAGTCGCTACTCCTGTTCCCTCTCCTGTTCCCTCGCCTGTTCCTGTTCCCGTTGTTCAAGAGATCCGACATCCAGGACGAATCCAGGATGTTCGAGATTCAAGGTCTATGCCTTTTACTAGGGAAGTAGTTGAATCCCCAGTTTGTAGAAATAGAGTAAACAATGAGGTTGATTTTTCCGAGCCTCTGTCTCAGGTTCGGCCTCAATACTCTAATTTGAGTCAATTAAATAATTCGAGACTTCCTGGGGTTACTTCTCAGATTAATGAGAAACCTTTTTGTCCTTTGAAACCGCCAATTTTTGATGGAAAGATTCCATGGGCGGAGTATGAACGTCAATTTAATACAATTGCTAAACATAATCAGTGGGACTCCGCCATGAGGGCCCACAGCCTTGCTTCTTGTCTTCGGACGCCGGCTCTGAATGTTTTAACGGCATTGTCTGAAGAAGAAATTTCCGATTACGAAAAACTTAGTTCTGCACTAAAGTTAAGATACGGAAATGACCACTTGACGAAACTGTACACGGCTCAATTACAGACTAGGAGACAAGGACGAGACGAAGACCTCGCATCTCTTAGCCAGGATATAGAACGGCTTTCACGTGTAGCATTGCCAGATCACGAGCCGTCTCGTAATTTATTAGCGACTCAAGCCTTTCTAAACGCAATTAGTGATCCAGAAATTAAAATGGCCGTTGGAACATCGGGCCTCACTTCTCTGCGGGAGGCAACGGCCAAAGCCCTTGAGGTGTAGGCGATGAGGAAACAGTATTTTGGGCTGAACAAGCTTCGTCGGATTGAGGTGCACGAAAACACCTCAGAAAGGCGAAGTTTTAAACGCTCGGAGGAGTCAAAACCTCAAAATTATAAAAATAAAGATAATAATAGTAATTTTAAACAAAGAAATCGAGGTTCTTTTCGAAACCAGCAAAACAAGCGTATAAATGAGAACGCGGTCATGACGAATCAAACCGGCTTGACTTGTATATTTTGTAAAAAAACAGGCCACGACGCCAATCATTGTTTCCTAATTAAAAAAATTAGTGGAAAACCGATGCAAAGCTCGAATTCAAACTCTTATAATTGGCGTAAGAAAAATATAGAAATAGGGAAAGCAAATCCTCAATCGAGTTCTTCAACAGGAACTCATCAAAAAAACTAATTTCAGATGATTTGTCAGGGCGAAAATCATCGCAGATTGTTGGTAGTGAAAGCCCTCTTAGAGAACAGTTTTTAATTAGAAGTCTACGACAGTCTGGTCTTTACGCGCGTGGTACTGTTAATGGCGTCGATTGTCTGTGGGTAATAGACACGGGCGCGGAAGTAACCGTAGTTCGATCGGATCTCTTTAAATCCGATGACCAGATTGTTCCCTCTTTTTCTCTGCGAACAGCCACTGGAGAGACGAACCCGGTTTTGAAACAGGTTACTGTCCAAATTAACCTTTTTGGGTGTATCGACTCTCCACATAAGGTTTTTATAGCAGATATAGAGGATGAAGGTATTTTGGGAATAGACTTTCTTACAGCTCATAACTGTGTTATCTCGACTGAGAGAAATTCACTAGTTTCAAACAATCGCGAAATAACTCTCTGTACGAATAGAAATGGAATTTACTGGACTCCTCCTAGAATTCGAGAAATAGAACTTTCGGAGGAAGATTTGCAACAACATTTTCCTTTACATTTACAGAGCCTTGTTGATAAATCTTCGATTTCGTTAAATTCAGCTCAGGTAGAATCGTTTAAATCTCTTTTGCTGGAGTTTATAGATTCTTTCGCCAAAGATAGTGGTGATAAGGGCCGATGTACTTCTGTCAAGCACAAGATCAACGTCGGAGAGAGTTCACCAATTAAACAAGCTCCTCGAAGACTTGCTCTTAACGCCCGAGAAGAGGTGAAGAAGCTTGTGGAAGACATGCTAAAGAACGATTGTGATTGAACCATCGTCTAGTCCCTGGGCCTCACCAATCGTCCTTGTTAACAAAAAGGACGGATCCAAACGATTTTGTATCGACTACAGGAAGCTGAACGATATAACGAAGAAAGATTCTTACCCTCTACCCAGAATCGACGAGACACTCGACCTGATAGCTGGTGCAACTTGGTTCAGCACCATAGATCTTCAGAGCGGATACTGGCAGGTCGAAATGGATCCTCTAGATAAAGAAAAAACAGCTTTTGTTACGGGTTTAGGAGGATTATGGCAGTTCAAGGTTATGCCGTTTGGTTTGAGTAATGCCCCGGCTACCTTTGAACGGATGATGGAGGCTGTTCTCCATGGGCTCACTGGCAAAATATGCCTCGTTTATTTAGACGATATAATCGTTTTTGGCAAGAACTTTGAAGAAGAAGTTCAAAATCTCAGACAAGTTCTCGCTAGGCTGAAGCAAGCAGGTCTGAAAATGAGCCCGAAAAAATGCCATCTGTTCCAGAAAGAAGTAGGCTTCCTTGGACATATCGTTTCAGCACAAGGTGTGAAGACCGACCCATCCAAAATAGAGAAGGTTTCTTCTTGGCCGACACCTAGGAATAAAGAACAAGTTCAAAGCTTTTTAGGCCTTTGTACGTATTACAGAAGATTTGTAAAAGGTTTCGCTAGTATAGCTAAACCTCTCCATCATTTGACCGGAATCAAGATTCCTTTTGACTGGACCCCGGAATGCGAAGAGGCTTTCAAGAAATTAAAGGAAAATCTTATTTCTTCGCCGATTTTAGCTTATCCAGAGGTCGAAATTCCTTTTATTTTAGATACGGATGCATCTCTTTCAGGAATAGGCGGGGTTCTGTCACAAATTCAGAGAGGTCACGAGAGAGTGATAAGCTATTACAGCAGAGTTTTGAGTAAAACCGAGAGGAATTATTGTGTCACTTGTAGAGAGCTTTTAGCTGTTGTTAAGACCGTAGTACATTTTCACCATTATTTGTACGGCAGGAGATTTTTGATACGTACAGATCATGCTTCTCTCAGGTGGCTACTTTCGTTTAAATCTCCCGAAGGTCAGGTAGCTAGATGGTTAGAAAGGCTCGGTCAGTACGATTTTGATATTCGTCATCGAGCAGGAATTCATCATGGAAACGCCGATGCTCTCTCTCGAAGACCCTGCGAGGAAATGCCAGAGTGTGAACAGTGTGCACGATTAGAGAAAAATCGCGACCCCTCTCTGATAATACGGAAGATTTCTTTCGAAAATAACCAGGAGGAATGGAGAAAATCGCAACAAGAGGACGACACTTTGAATCAAGTGAAGTCTTGGAAAGAAGCAGAAACTCGCCCAGACTGGCAGGATATATCTTTAGCCGAGCCAGATTTGAAAATTTATTGGGCTCAATGGGACTCTATTCTTTTAATTGATGGAATTTTATACCGAAAATGGGAATCTGCAGACTTGAAAAAAATCAGGAGGCAACTTTTGGTTCCCAGGTCACGAGTTCCAGAGATTCTTGCTCTTTATCATGATTCTCCTGCTGGCGGACATTTCGCTTCAAATAAAACTCTGGGCAGAATTCGCAACTTCTACTTTTGGCCCCGTTGTCGGATGGACGTTGAAGATTGGTGTCGAAGATGTCGAATCTGCACGGCAAAGAAAGGACCTCGAGCGAAGGGACAAAGCTCTCTTCAAATTTACAACGTGGGAGCTCCATTTGAAAGGATAGCAATGGATATTCTTGGACCTCTCCCGATAACCCATTCTGGAAATAAATATGCTTTGGTTATTGCTGATTATTTTACTAAGTGGCCTGAAGTGGTTCCTCTCGCTGATCAAGAAGCCTCTACTGTAGCACAGGCATTCGTTAAAGAATTTATTTGTAGACACGGAGTTCCTCTAGAACTTCATAATGATCAAGGCCGAAATTTTGAGTCAACCTTAATGAAAGAGGTTACTCAGATTTTAGAGGTTAGAAAAACTCGTACAACTCCTTTGCATCCACAATCTGACGGCATGATAGAGCGTCTGAATCGGACTTTGCTACAGTATTTGTCGTCCTTCGTAGAACAGAATCAGAGAGACTGGGACTCCTGGATCCCTTTCTTCCTCTTATCTCACAGATCTGCGATTCATGAGACGACGAAACAGACGCCAGCCCTCATGCTTACTGGAAGAAACCTTCGACTTCCGTCAGATTTAGAGAAAGGCCCTGTTCCTGTGCAAAGACAGCATCAAACAGATTATGCCTTTTTATTACAACAACGTTTAGAAGAAATTCATCACTTTGCTAGGAATAGAATTTCTATGGCTTCAGATAAATTAAAAACTCGCTATGATATTCGAGCCAGAGATTTAAAATTTAATCCTGGAGATTCTGTTTGGCTCTTTCAACCTCGAAGACAGAAGGGACGATGTCCAAAACTTCAAAGAAATTGGGAAGGCCCTTACTTAGTGGTTAACCGGATAAATGATGTTGTTTATAGAATCCGAAGATCTCCTCATTCACGTCAGAAAGTGGTTCACTTGGATCGTCTTGCTCCTTTTGAAGAGGATCAACCTGGAACAGTCTCTCCAAGACCAGGAACATCCTTCGAGGTTAGATCTTCAAACGAACACCCTTGACGACTGTGATCGACTTGATCTTCTTTACAGTCGGTCATCGATTGGGAGAAGAATTTACCTTTCGGAATTCATTTGAGTAAAACTCGACCGCTTACGATTATTATAGAAGGAAATATCGGATGCGGAAAAACAACTTTCACCAAGAGGTTTTTAGCAGATCGCCAGGTCTGTACACTTTTAGAACCTCTTGAAGAATATCGAAATGTAGCTGGAATTAATCTTTTAGATTTGATGTATCAGAACCCAGATCGTTATTGCTATTATTTTCAGCATTTCGCTCAAATGGTTATGTTAGATAGACATCTGCAGACGACTTCATTGCCCGTAAAGGTGATGGAAAGATCGATATTCAGTAGCAATTGTTTTGTAGAAGCTCGTCGAAGGTTAGGTAATTTTCGCGACTTCGAATCTCGTTTATTGACAAAAAATTTTGATCTTCTCATTCGCTCGTCTAAGCTCAGAGTAGATTTGATTGTTCATTTGCGAGTTTCCCCAGAAACTTCTTTTGCTCGAGTTAGTTCCCGTTCTCGTGAGGAAGAATCGAATATTTCTTTAGAGCTACTCAGAACTATCCATGAGGTTCATGAAGATTGGCTAGTAAAACAAACCTTTTCTTCTTTATCGGCTCCTGTTTTGGTTATCAATGCAGAATCCACAGCCGACCAAGTTTATTCCAGTTTTTGTTTTGCGATGACACACGGACAAGGCTAGAGAAATTTCTTGTTTGGCGTTTAAGGGATTTATTCAATAAGAAACTTTATTCTAATTTTAACAATCAATGTAATTAAAAAAGAAAGTAACGAGTAACATTTTTAATTTTTTTAATTTCCTCTTTCACTTTTTTGCATTCATTGCACCCACTCGTCCTTTTTTTTTGCAATGAACAGACTTTGGCCACAGATCCAACATTTAGCCTTTTCTTCGTGGAATGTGAGGTGAAAGGATATTATATGGTCCAGTAATTTGGGTTCTCAGCTGTTTAAAAAAAAAATGTTCCTATGTTTTTTATAATTTATTTATGTTATTCGATATGATGAACTTACTGGAGGATGAAGCAAGATTCGCAAGAATAATCCGTTCTGCCTTTTTCTTGAAATCCTTCTAACTTGCCACATGACATTTCTTCCCATTTTGAATCAAGAAAATCACAGATTTCTTTTTCTGAGAGATCTTCGATATTACCCGGGAGACATTTGCGTGATAATGCTCCCGCATTTAGGGAAATATGTTCTTCTGAGTTCGGGTTCATGTTGTGTGCTTTTGAGTGGTTCGGCGGAATTGTATAAGGATTGTCTTCAATGACTACTTTTCTTGTAATGATTTGTTATTTCTGCGTTGCTAATCAATTTGAGATTTGTTTTCTTCGGTTGTTCCTTTCTAGAAACTTCTTTTCTGGAATCAAGTTTTGTGTCGAATAGGCTTTGGTTTATTAATGTGAAAGGAGCCACGGTTATTTTTCGAGGTCGATGAGCGATTGCTTGATTTTCACATTTTATTAACCTTAAGTGTCAGTTTTTGTGAGTACTTTTTCAGGTTACTTGACACAGCCTTTTCCCATCCGATCTTTCCCCGATTCCTGAGGATGACTGGTGGTTTTATTTTGAAGAAGGACGCAGAAATAATTCAGATAAGATCGTTTCTTTTCTTTTGAATACATATTCAATTTATTTTATTCAAGTATTCTCCCAAATTCACTTGGTGAATTTGAATTGTTATACCATCACTCACATTTGTCCTTCCAAAACTCTAGGGTGAACTAATTCTAAAAAAGTCACCCCACGATTTCCTTATTTCCTATGAAGAGAAGTCTGTTTTCATCTTATTTGGTCCTGGAATTGTCGGTTCCCGGTTCGATGTTTTCATCCGAACCTGTTTCGGAGGGATCGTTCATGAAGAAGATTGAATTTCTTCCCGACATCAATCTGGGCCGTTGCGGATAACTTTGAATTCATGAAGCCACATAACACTTAATAACACTAACCTTTATGAAACATGGCACATAAATTTTTGAGATTATTTAACGCTCAACTATCTGCTCAAGGTTTTCTGTGGTTTACCTTGAGACTGTGGGCAAATGCCAGATAGTAAAAAAGGGAGTTCTTAAATTTTTAGAGCCACAGCTCCAACTCACCTTTGAGCACTGACTACTAGACTGGTTTTGGAATTGTTTTATCTTTCCCGAGTCGGGACGACTCTTTTCCTCGGGGGGGAGTAGTGTTACAAAGGGTGAAATCACCCTTTTCCCCCCTCTTTATTGATCTAGTAGTCAGCATAGATAAAAGACGTTTATAAACCTCTCATGTCTTTAAAAAGAATAAGGTTGCTGCGCCAACCAACATTATTGTAAAAACAGTCTTGTTTCAGACTTTGAACAAGAAACACGTATTACGCATTAAAAGCTTTTCACAACATTTTAATTTCGCCTTTGATTTTGACTTGTTATTCACGCTCTTGATTTCTTCGATTTAATGAGTAAACTCGCGGATTCATATTTATTAACGTAACGCCCTAAAACGTTACAATATATATATATATATATATATATATATATATATATATATATATATATATATATATATATATGTATATACATGTATATACATATGTATATTTTAATTTTCAATTTACTTTTAGAAAGAGGGAAATTAGGAAAAAAAAATAAATGAGCCATCACGGGACGCCTGGCAGATGTGAAACATCGACATTATTTTGTAAAGTTGAAATTAATTATAATTAATAATCAATTCAAAAAAATTAAAATTAATTCAAATTAATAATCCATTAAAATAAAAATCAGTATAATTTTACATTTACTGGCGTTGAAACACACCAAATATACGCGTGCTTAATGCACAGATAAATGCACACTTTGATTATAAAAATATAATTAACTTACTGATGACTTGATAGTGTGTCATCGGGTGATTTTGCTTTTTTCGCAGGAGGCTGATCACTTTCACTCTCTAAATTATTACTGTCAGACATTTTATTATCAGAATAATTTGTTTTCAAGTTAAACACAGGTTATGTGTACTGTAGTAAACAAAAACAAAACACGCGCGGCGACGCGTCGCCACGGCTTGGGTCGCCACGCCTGAAATCTGTTTTACGTGCGGCTATAGATGTTTCACATCAAAAATTTTTCTTACATTATTTCAATTTCTTGAAATTATGTATAATTATTTGAAAATCCTAAATATTTCCAATTATACGCTCATTTTTTATTCTATTTTATTTTTTGATAATTTTTCTCATCTATAATCATTTTTCATTTTATTACATAATTTACCTGACTCACCTTCATTTATATCCTATTATATGGATGCATGATATAAATACATGTAAATGAATATATACATATATATATATATATATATATATGCATAAATATATATATATGTATATTATAATTTTTAATTTACTTTTAGAGAGAGGGAAATTGAAAAAAAAAAAATTTTTTCCCCAATATTTCGATTTTTTAAAATTATGTATAATCATTAGAAAAATCCTAAATATTTCTAATTATCCGCTTATTTTTTATTCTATTTTATTTTTTCATAATTTCTCCCATTCGTCATCATTTTTCATTTTATTACATTATTTACCTTAATTACCTTCATTTATATTCCATCATATGGATGTATGTTATGAATGTATGTAAAAAAATATGTGTATATATGTATATATATGTACGTATATATATGTATGTATATATATGTATGTATATATATATATATATATACATGTATATATATGTATACATGAATATATATATGTATATTATAATTTTTAATTTACTTTCAAAAAGAGGGAAATTGAAAAATGAAAATTTTTTTCACAATATTTCAATTTTTTAAAATTGTGTATGATTATTACGAAAATCCTAAATATTTCTAATTATCCGCTTATTTTTTATTCTATTTCATTTTTTCATAATTTCTCTCATTCATAATCATTATTTATTTTATTACATTATTTACCTTAATTACCTCCATTTACATTCCATTATATGGATGTATATTATAAATGTATGTAAAAAAATATATGTATATATGTATATATGTATATATATACATATATATACATATATATATATAAACATAAATATTTATACATATATATACATATATATGTATATATGAATATATATATGTATAATATAATTTTCAATTTACTTTTAAAAAGAGGGGAATGGAAAAAAAAAAAATTTTTCCCCAATATTTCAATTTTTTTAAATTATGTATAATCATTAGGAAAATCCTAAATATTTCTAATCATCCGCTTATTTTTTATTCTATTTTGTTTTTTCATAATTTCTCCCGTTCGTCATTATTTTTCATTTTATTACATTATTTACCTTGATTACCTTCATTTATATTCCATCATATGGATGTATATTATGAATGTATGTAAAAAAATATGTGTATATATGTATATATATGTACGTATATATATGTATACATAAATATATATATGTATATTATAATTTTTAGTTTACTTTCAAAAAGAGGGAAATTGAAAAAAAAAAATTTTTTTCACAATATTTCAATTTTTTAAAATTGTGTATGATTATTACGAAAATCCTAAATATTTCTAATTATCCGCTTATTTTTTATTCTATTTCATTTTTTCATAATTTCTTTTATTCATAATCATTTTATATTTTATTACATGATTCACCTTAATTACCTTCATTTATATTCCATTATATGGATGTATAATATGAATATATGTAAATAAATATATATATGTATATACATATATATATATAAATATATATATGTATATCATAACTTTAAATTTACTTTCAAAAAGAGGGAAATTGAAAAAAAAAATTTTTTTCCCCAATATTTAAATTTTGTAAAATTATGTATGATTATGAGGAAAATCCTGAATACTTTTAATTATTTACTTGTTTTTTATTTCATTTCATTTTTTCATAATTTTTTCCATTTACAATCATTTTTTATTTTATTACATTATTTACCTCAATTACCTTCATTTATATTCTATTATATTAATGTATAATATAAATATATATCATTATACAGGGTGTCCCTAAATTGCCTTCCACGGACTAGCCAGCATGATACCTTGTTAAAATCCAACCGAGAATTTTTTTTCCGAAAGCTCGTCCGACGCGTAGTTTTTGAATTATAAGCGATAGCGCTAGGCCAATCAGAGTGCACCATTTCATCTAGATTTGCCGCCACGGATATTGCTGTTTTGTACGTCTGGGTGAATTATTATTATTCGTTTACGAATTAAATATCGGCACCTCCCCTCTCTCCCTGTTGTTCCGCTTCTCGAGCGCTGACCTCGGTATTGTTGCCGCGGCATACGCTGCCGGCCGCACATCCATGGGCGCACACTTGTGTGTGTAAACAGAGGCGCATCCTCGAGCATAAGGGGTACAGCAGCGAAAGAGGGGAGGTGCCGATATTTAATTCGTGAACAAATAATAATAATTCACCCAGACGAACAAAACAGCAATATCCGTGGCGGCAAATGTAGATGAAATGGTGCACTCTGATTGGCCTAGCGCTATCGCTTATAATTCAAAAACTATGCGTCGGACGATCTTCCGGAAAAGAAATTCTCGGTTGGATTTTAACGAGGTATTATGCTGGCTAGTCCGTGGGAGGCAATTTAGGGACACCCTGTATATATACATATATATGTATATATATATATATATATATATATATATATATTTATATATATATATATGTATATATACATACATATACACATATATACATGTATGTGTATATATATATATATATATACATGTTTGCATAAATATATATATGTATATTATATTTTTCAATTTACTTTCAAGAAGGGGAAAACTCGAAAAAAAAAATTTTTCTGACATTATTTCAATATTCGAAAATTATGTATAATTATTGGGAAAATCCCAAATATTTCTAATCATCCGCTTATTTTTTATTCTATTTCATTTTTCCATAATTTCTTTCATTCATATTGATTTTATATTTTATTACATGATTTACCTTAATAACCTTCATTTATATTCCATTATATGGATGTATAATATGAATGTATGTAAAAAAATATATGTATATATGTATATATGTATATATATACATATATATACATATATATATATAAACATATATATGTATATATATATATATATATTTATTTATACAAATATATGTATATATGAATATATATATGTATAATATAATTTTCAATTTACTTTTAAATAGAGGGAAATTGAAAAAAAAAATTTTTTTCCCCAATATTTCAATTTTTTAAATTATGTATAATCATTAGGAAAATCCGAAATATTTCTAATTATCCGCTCATTTTTTATTCTATTTTATTTTTTCATAATTTCTCCCATTCGTCATCATTTTTTATTTTATTACATTATTTACCTTAATTACCTTCATTTATATTCCATCATATGGATGTATATTATAAATGTATGTAAAAAAATATGTGTATATATGTATATATATGTACGTATATATATGTATGTATATATATGTATGTATATTTATATATACATATATATATATATATATATATATATGTGTATATACGTATACATGAATATATATATGTATATTATAATTTTTAATTTACTTTCAAAAAGAGGGAAATTGAAAAAAAAAAATTTTTTTCACAATATTTCAATTTTTTAAAATTGTGTATGATTATTACGAAAATCCTAAATATTTCTAATTATCCGCTTATTTTTTATTCTATTTCATTTTTTCATAATTTCTCTCATTCATAATCATTATTTATTTTATTACATTATTTACCTTAATTACCTTCATTTATATTCCATCATATGGATGTATATTATAAATGTATGTAAAAAAATATGTGTATATATGTATATATATGTACGTATATATATGTATGTATATATATGTATGTATATATATATATATATATATGTATATGTATGTATACATGAATATATATATGTATATTATAATTTTTAATTTACTTTCAAAACGAGGGAAATTGAAAAAAAAAAATTTTCTTCACAATATTTCAATTTTTTAAAATTGTGTATGATTATTACGAAAATCCTAAATATTCCTAATTATCCGCTTATTTTTTATTCTATTTCATTTCTTCATAATTTCTCTCATTCATAATCATTATTTATTTTATTACATTATTTACCTTAATTACCTCCATTTACATTCCATTATATGGATGTATATTATAAATGTATGTAAAAAAATATATGTACATATGTATATATGTATATATATACATATATATACATATATATATATAAACATATATATACATAAATGTATATATATATATATATATATATATATATATTTATATATATTCATTTATACATATATATGTATATATGAATATATATATGTATAATATAATTTTCAATTTACTTTTAAAAAGAGGGGTTTGAGAAAAAAAAAAAAATTTTCCCCAATATTTCAATTTTTCAAATTATGTATAATCATTAGGAAAATCCTAAATATTGCTAATTATCCGCTCATTTTTTCTTCTATTTTATTTTTTTATAATTTCTCCCATTCGTCATCATTTTTTATTTTAATACATTATTTACCTTAATTACCTTCATTTATATTCCATCATATGGATGTATATTATGAATGTATGTAAAAAAATATGTGTATATATGTATATATATGTACGTATATATATGTATGTATATATATGTATGTATATTTATATATACATATATATATATATATATATACATATATATATATATATATATGTGTGTACATATGTATACATGAATATATATATGTATATTATAATTTTTAATTTACTTTCGAAAAGAGGGAAATTGAAAAAAAAAAATTTTTTTCACAATATTTCAATTTTTTAAAATTGTGTATGATTATTACGAAAATCCTAAATATTTCTAATTATCCGCTTATTTTTTATTCTATTTCATATTTTTATAATTTCTCTCATTCATAATCATTATTTATTTTATAACATTATTTACCTTAATTACCTTCATTTATATTCCATCATATGGATGTATATTATGAATGTATGTAAAAAAATATGTGTATATATGTATATATATGTACGTATATATATGTATGTATATATATGTATGTATATATATGTATATATATATGTATATGTATGTATACATGAATATATATATGTATATTATAATTTTTAATTTACTTTCAAAAGGAGGGAAATTGAAAAAAAAAAATTTTCTTCACAATATTTCAATTTCTTAAAATTGCGTATGATTATTACGCAAATCCTAAATATTCCTAATTATCCGCTTATTTTTTATTCTATTTCATTTTTTCATAATTTCTCTCATTCATAATCATTATTTATTTTATTACATTATTTACCTTAATTACCTCCATCTACATTCCATTATATGGATGTATATTATAAATGTATGTAAAAAACTATATGTACATATGTATATATGTATAAATATACATATATATACATATATATATATATAAACATATATATACATAATATATATATATATATATATATATATATATATATTCATTTATACATATATATGTATATATGAATATATATATGTATAATATAATTTTCAATTTACTTTTAAAAAGAGGGGAATGGAAAAAAAAAAAAATTTTCCCCAATATTTCAATTTTTTTAAATTATGTATAATCATTAGGAAAATCCTCAATATTTCTAATAATCCGCTTATTTTTTATTCTATTTTATTTTTTCATAATTTCTCCCGTTCGTCATCATTTTTCATTTTATTACATTATTGACCTTGATTACCTTCATTTATATTCCATCATATGGATGTATATTATGAATGTATGTAAAAAAATATGTGTATATATGTATATATATGTACGTATATATGTGTATACATAAATATATATATGTATATTATAATTTTTAGTTTACTTTCAAAAAGAGGGAAATTGAAAAAAACAAATTTTTTTCACAATATTTCAATTTTTTAAAATTGTGTATGATTATTACGAAAATCCTGAATATTTATAATTATCGGCTTATTTTTTATTCTATTTCATTTTTTCATAATTTCTTTCATTCATAATCATTTTATATTTATTACATGATTCACCTTAATTACCTTCATTTATATTCCAGTATATGGATGTATAATATGAATATATGTAAATAAATATACATATGTATATACATATATATATGAATATATATATGTATATTATAATTTCAAATTTACTTTCAAAAAGAGGGAAATTGAGAAAAAAAAATTTTTTCCCCAATATTTCAATTTTGTAAAATTATGTATGATTATGAGGAAAATCTTGAATATTTTTAATTATTTACTTGTTTTTTATTTCATTTCATTTTTTCATAATTTTTTCCATTTACAATCATTTTTTATTTTATTACATTATTTACCTCAATTACCTTCATTTATATTCTATTATATTAATGTATAATATAAATATATATTATTATACAGAGTGTCCCTAAATTGCCTTCCACGGACTAGCCAGCATGATACCTTGTCAAAATCCAACCGAGAATTTTTTTTCCGAAAGCTCGTCCGACGCGTAGTTTTTGAATTATAAGCGATAGCGCTAGGCCAATCAGAGTGCACCATTTCATCTAGATTTGCCGCCACGGATATTGCTGTTTTGTACGTCTGGGTTAATGATTATTATTCGTTCACGAATTAAATATCGGCACCTCCCCTCTCTCCCTGTTGTTCCGCTTCTCGAGCGCTGACCTCGGTATTGTTGCCGCGGCATACGCTGCCGGCCGCACATCCATGGGCGCACACTTGTGTGTGTAAACAGAGGCGCATCCTCGAGCATAAGGGGTACAGCAGCGAAAGAGGGGAGGTGCCGATATTTAATTCGTGAACAAATAATAATAATTCACCCAGACGAACAAAACAGCAATATCCGTGGCGGCAAATGTAGATGAAATGGTGCACTCTGATTGGCCTAGCGCTATCGCTTATAATTCAAAAACTATGCGTCGGACGATCTTCCGGAAAAGAAATTCTCGGTTGGATTTTAACGAGGTATTATGCTGGCTAGTCCGTGGGAGGCAATTTAGGGACACCCTGTATATATACATATATATGTATATATATATATATATATATATATATATATATATTTATATATATATATATGTATATATACATACATATACACATATATACATGTATGTGTATATATATATATATATATATATATATATATATATACATGTTTGCATAAATATATATATGTATATTATAATTTTCAATTTACTTTCAAGAAGGGGAAAACTCGAAGAAAAAAATTTTTCTGACATTATTTCAATATTTGAAAATTATGTATAATTATTGGGAAAATCCCAAATATTTCTAATCATCCGCTTATTTTTTATTCTATTTCATTTTTCCATAATTTCTTTCATTCATATTGATTTTATATTTTATTACATGATTTACCTTAATAACCTTCATATATATTCCATTATATGGATGTATAATATGAATGTATGTAAAAAAATATATGTATATATGTATATATGTATATATATACATATATATACATATATATATATAAACATATATATGTATATATATATATATATATTTATTTATACAAATATATGTATATATGAATATATATATGTATAATATAATTTTCAATTTACTTTTAAATAGAGGGAAATTGAAAAAAAAAATTTTTTTCCCCAATATTTCAATTTTTTAAATTATGTATAATCATTAGGAAAATCCTAAATATTTCTAATTATCCGCTCATTTTTTATTCTATTTTATTTTTTCATAATTTCTCCCATTCGTCATCATTTTTTATTTTATTACATTATTTACCTTAATTACCTTCATTTATATTCCATCATATGGATGTATATTATAAATGTATGTAAAAAAATATGTGTATATATGTATATATATGTACGTATATATATGTATGTATATATATGTATGTATATTTATATATACATATATATATATATATATATATATATGTGTATATACGTATACATGAATATATATATGTATATTATAATTTCTAATTTACTTTCAAAAAGAGGGAAATTGAAAAAAAAAAAAATTTTTTCACAATATTTCAATTTTTTAAAATTGTGTATGATTATTACGAAAATCCTAAATATTTCTAATTATCCGCTTATTTTTTATTCTATTTCATTTTTTCATAATTTCTCTCATTCATAATCATTATTTATTTTATTACATTATTTACCTTAATTACCTTTATTTATATTCCATCATATGGATGTATATTATGAATGTATGTAAAAAAATATGTGTATATATGTATATATATGTACGTATATATATGTATGTATATATATGTATGTATATATATATATATATATATATATGTATATGTATGTATACATGAATATATATATGTATATTATAATTTTTAATTTACTTTCAAAAAGAGGGAAATTGAAAAACAAAAATTTTCTTCACAATATTTCAATTTTTTAAAATTGTGTATGATTATTACGAAAATCCTAAATATTCCTAATTATCCGCTTATTTTTTATTCTATTTCATTTTTTCATAATTTCTCTCATTCATAATCATTATTCATTTTATTACATTATTTACCTTAATTACCTCCATTTACATTCCATTATATTGATGTATATTATAAATGTATGTAAAAAAATATATGTACATATGTATATATGTATATATATACATATATATACATATATATATATAAACATATATATACATAAATGTATATATATATATATATATATATATATTCATTTATACATATATATGTATATATGAATATATATATGTATAATATAATTTTCAATTTACTTTTAAGAAGAGGGGAATGGAAAAAAAAAAAAAATTTTCCCCAATATTTCAATTTTTTTAAATTATGTATAATCATTTGGAAAATCCTAAATATTTCTAATAATCCGCTTATTCTTTATTCTATTTTATTTTTTCATAATTTCTCCCGTTCGTCATTATTTTTCATTTTATTACATTATTTACCTTGATTACCTTTATTTATATTCCATCATATGGATGTATATTATGAATGTATGTAAAAAAATATGTGTATATATGTATATATATGTACGTATATATGTGTATACATAAATATATATATGTATATTATGATTTTTAGTTTACTTTCAAAAAGAGGGAAATTGAAAAAAAAAAATTATTTTCACAATATTTCAATTTTTTAAAATTGTGTATGATTATTACGAAAATCCTGAATATTTCTAATTATCCGCTTATTTTTTATTCTATTTCATTTTTTCATAATTTCTTTTATTCATAATCATTTTATATTTATTACATGATTCACCTTAATTACCTTCATTTATATTCCATTATATGGATGTATAATATGAATATATGTAAATAAATATATATATGTATATACATATATATATAAATATATATATGTATATTATAATTTCAAATTTACTTTCAAAAAGAGGGAAATTGAAAAAAAAAAAAATGTGAGCCGTCACGGGACGCCTGGCAGATGTGAAACATCGACATTATTTTGTAATAAGAAAAACATTCGTGCGCTACACGCCATCAGATGATTTTGAAATACAATTTTATCAGTCTTTATAAAATTTATTCTTTAAGCAATTGTTCTGATGCATTAATTTTAATTAGAATGAAATTAAAATTAATTAAAATTAATAATCAATTTAAAAACATTGTATGCAATGAAATTTATGTGAATTTTAATCTACTAAGAAAGTAGATTTTACATTTACTGGCGTTAAAACACACCAAATATACACGTGCTTAATGCACAGATAAATGCACACTTTAATTATAGAAATTTGTTTTCAAGTAAAACACAGGTTATCTGTACTGTAGTAAACAAAAACAAAACACTGTATACACTCCGGGAGTATACAATGGACAGTCGATTGCGCACGGCGACGCGTCGCCACACCGTACTACCATCATATAGCGTGGCGACGCGTCGCCACGGCTTGCGTCGCCACGGCTTGCGTCGCCACGCCAGGAATCTGTTTTACGTGCGGCTATAGATGTTTCACATCAAAAATTTTTTCCCCAATATTTCAATTTTGTAAAATTATGTATGATTATGAGGAAAATCTTGAATATTTTTAATTATTTACTTGTTTTTTATTTCATTTCATTTTTTCGTAATTTTTTCCATTTACAATCATTTTTTATTTTATTACATTATTTACCTCAATTACCTTCATTTATATTCTATTATATTAATGTATAATATAAATATATATTATTATACAGGGTGTCCCTCAATTGCCTTCCACGGACTAGCCAGCATGATACCTTGTTAAAATCCAACCGAGAATTTTTTTTCCGAAAGCTCGTCCGACGCGTAGTTTTTGAATTATAAGCGATAGCGCTAGGCCAATCAGAGTGCACCATTTCATCTAGATTTGCCGCCACGGATATTGCTGTTTTGTACGTCTGGGTGAATTATTATTATTCGTTTACGAATTAAATATCGGCACCTCCCCTCTCTCCCTGTTGTTCCGCTTCTCGAGCGCTGACCACGGTATTGTTGCCGCGGCATACGCTGCCGGCCGCACATCCATGGGCGCACACTTGTGTGTGTAAACAGAGGCGCATCCTCAAGCATAAGGGGTACAGCAGCGAAAGAGGGGAGGTGCCGATATTTAATTCGTGAACAAATAATAATAATTCACCCAGACGAACAAAACAGCAATATCCGTGGCGGCAAATCTAGATGAAATGGTGCACTCTGATTGGCCTAGCGCTGTCGCTTATAATTCAAAAACTATGCGTCGGACGATCTTCCGGAAAAGAAATTCTCGGTTGGATTTTAACGAGGTATTATGCTGGCTAGTCCGTGGGAGGCAATTTAGGGACACCCTGTATATATACATATATATGTATATATATATATATATATATTTACATATATATATGTATATATACATACATATACACATATATACATGTATGTATATATATATATATATATATATATATATATATATATATATATATATATATATATATATATATATATATATATATATATATACATATATATATACATGTATGCATAAATATATATATGTATATTATAATTTTCAATTTACTTTTAAGAAGGGGAAAACTCAAAAAAGAAATTTTTTCTGACATTATTTCAATATTTGAAAATTATGTATAATTATTGGGAAAATCCCAAATATTTCTAATCATCCGCTTATTTTTTATTCTATTTCATTTTTCCATAATTTCTTTCATTCATATTGATTTTATATTTTATTACATGATTCACCTTAATTACCTTCATTTATATTCCATTATATGGATGTATAATATGAATGTATGTAAAAAAATATATGTATATATGTATATATGTATATATATACATATATATACATATATATATATAAACATATATATGTATATATATATATATATTTATATTTATTTATACAAATATATGTATATATGAATATATATATGTATAATATAATTTTCAATTTACTTTTAAATAGAGGGAAATTGAAAAAAAAAAATTTTTTCCCCAATATTTCAATTTTTTAAATTATGTATAATCATTAGGAAAATCCTGAATATTTCTAATTATCCGCTTATTTTTTATTCTATTTTATTTTTTCATAATTTTTCCCATCCGTCTTCATTTTTCATTTCATTACATTATTTACCTTAATTACCTTCATTCATATTCAATCATATGGATGTATATTATGAATGTGTGTAAAAAAATATGTGTATATATGTATATATATGTACGTATATATATGAATGTATATAAATGTATGTATATATATATATATATATATATATATATATATATATGTATATATATGTATACATGAATATATATATGTATATTATAATTTTTAATTTACTTTCAAAAAGAGGGAAATTGAAAAAAAAAAATTTTTTTCACAATATTTCAATTTTTTAAAATTGTGTATGATTATTACGAAAATCCTAAATATTTCTAATTATCCGCTCATTTTTTATTCCATTTCATTTTTCCATAATTTCTTTCATTCATAATCATTTTATATTTTATTACAAGATTCACCTCAATTACCTTCATTTATATTCCATTATATGGATGTATAACATAAATATATGTAAATAAATATATATATGTATATACATATATATATTAATATATATATGTATATTATAATTTTAAATTTACTTTTAAAAAAATGCAAATTGAAAAAAAAAATTTTTTCCACAACATTTCAATTTTTCAAAATTATGTATCATTATCAGTAAAATCCTAAATATTTCCAATTATATGCTTATTTTTTATTTTATTTCATTTTTTCATAATTTTTAAATTCACAATCATTTTTTGTTTTATTACATTATTCACCTCAATTACCTTCATTCATATTCTATTATATCAATGTATAATATAAATATATATGAATGTATATATACATGTATATCTATATATATATACATATATACATATATGTACATATATATATATATATATATATATATATATATATATATATATATATATGTATATATATATATATATATATATATATATATATATATATGCATATGTATAAATATATATGTGTATTATAATTTTCAATTTACTTATAAAAAGAGGGAAATCTCTCTATCTAATTAAAAAGTTTCAAACAAATGAACGTAGAAAAAGATTATAATAACAATAGTATACGCATGAAGTTGGCGGTGGGGTGAGATACCGAAAACAAAACAAAAAGCATTTAGCAAACCCTTTGACAGCTGTCATCGGCTGTTTATGACAGTCTTTGACAAATATCTTTATAGGTATCTGTTTCTGACGCGCAAAAAATGAATATGCGAACGAAAATTATAACGATGATTCCCGACAGGAATTGTCATTTTCGCGCGTTGGCGTATTATGTATACGGCACTCAAGGTCGACACGCAGAGGTGAGACTGAGTATCGTTTCAAATATAGTGGATAATTGGTCTACATTTGCGGGTTTTATTACAGGTAATGAGTCGAACGGTGCTGTGATTAGGTGACCTGGTGATTACAAATCACGTATGAATAAAAATGCAATATATGCAGCTGCGGAAATTTTTAAGATATGTTAAATCGAGTATCGCGAAGAACAAATTCATCCACACCGGATCGGATCACAAAATGAAACACAATTCTCGCTACTCTTCACCGGTGACGGAGAGAGTGGACACTTTGATGTCTTGCAGAACCAAAATAAAATTCAGATAGTGAGTAATAAGTATGAAAAGTAACTATCAAATAATAGTAAATCTAAATATATCACCGAACAGTCGAAAGGACAGCCTGGATTTACGATGACAATGGAGAAAGGAGGAGTTTCAAGCAGCAGACAAGGTGATGAAGATGGTGGATGGTCGGGAGTATCACAAAAGAAAGAGGAAAATAAAATTGTAAGTGCGAAGAACCAAATAAGCCATAGAATAATATCCACCAAATATTCGTATAACCAGGAAAGAGGACGACCATGATAGATGTTGACCACAAGAAAAAGAGGTGTTTTACGGAGTGAACATCAACATAAATACAGAGAAAAAAAAAATATAAAGAAGGTGATTTTGGAGAATAACGGGCAGAGCGGTAGCAAAAATAATTCAGCAAGTCAAGGAGATAGACAGATATCAATAGAGAAGGAACACCAATTTTTAACCAACGAATGAAAGCATAGATTGATGAAAAAAAAAAAGTAAGCACAGAAGGAATTGAAGTGGACAGCAAGTGCAGGACCTGTCATGAAATCAACATGAAGGAATTCGCCTGTCTACTAGACAATGCGTAAGGAAATAGTGAGGCGCGAAGCGACGAACAACGAGGCGCGCAGCGCCGAGTGCCCGAGGCGCGTAGCGCCGAGATGGGGTTGACGCGCGAAGCGCGCAGGGGCGAAGCCCCTAGTTGTAAAAAAAATTTTTCTTACGTTATTTCAATTTTTTCAAATTATGTACAATTATTAGGAAAATCTTGAATATTTCAAATTATCCGCTCATTTTTTATTCTATTTTATTTTTTTATAATTTTTTCCATTCACAATCATTTTTTATTTCATTACATTATTTACCTCAATTACCTTCATTTATATTCTATTATATTAATGTATAATATAAATGTATATAAATATATATACACATATATATGTATATATATATATAAATACATATGTATATTATAATTTTCAATCTACTCTTAAGAAAAGGGAAATTAAAAAAAAAATTTTTCCCACAACATTTCAATTTTTTAAAATTATGTATAATTATCATAAAAATCCTAAATATTTCTAATTGATCGCTTATTTTTTATTTTATTTCATTTTTTTATACCTTTTTCCATCCAAAATCATTTTTTATTTTATTACATTATTTACCTCAATTACCTTCATTTATATTCTATTATATTAATGTTGATATAAATGTATATAAATATATATATACATATATATGTATATGTGTATATATATATATATATATATATATATATATATATATATATATATATATATATATATATATATATATATATATATATATATATATATATACATATGTACATATGTATATGATAATTTTCAATGTAATTTTAAAAAATGGGAAATTGAAAAAAAAAAATTTTTCTTACATTATTTCAATTTTTCAAAATGATGTATAATTATTAGAAAAATCCTGAATATTTGTAATTATTCGCTTATTTTTCATTTTATTTTAATTTTTCATAATTTTTTCCATTCACAATCATTTTTTATTTTATTACATTATTTACCTCAATTACTTCATTTATATTTTGATATATTAATGTATAATATAAATATATATAAATATATATATACATATTTATCTAAATATATATATATATATATATATATATATATATATATATATGTATATATACATATATATACATGTATATATATATATACATATATATATATATATATACATATATATATGAATAAATATATGTATATTATGATTTTCAATTTACTTTTAAAAAGAGGGGAATGGAAAAAAAAAAAATTTTTCCCCAATATTTCAATTTTTTTAAATTATGTATAATTATTAGGAAAATCCTAAATATTTCTAATCATCCGCTTATTTTTTATTCTATTTTGTTTTTTCATAATTTCTCCCGTTCGTCATTATTTTTCATTTTATTACATTATTTACCTTGATTACCTTCATTTATATTCCATCATATGGATGTATATTATGAATGTATGTAAAAAAATATGTGTATATATGTATATATATGTACGTATATATATGTATACATAAATATATATATGTATATTATAATTTTTAGTTTACTTTCAAAAAGAGGGAAATTGAAAAAAAAAAATTTTTTTCACAATATTTCAATTTTTTAAAATTGTGCATGATTATTACGAAAATCCTAAATATTTCTAATTATCCGCTTATTTTTTATTCTATTTCATTTTTTCATAATTTCTTTTATTCATAATCATTTTATATTTTATTACATGATTCACCTTAATTACCTTCATTTATATTCCATTATATGGATGTATAATATGAATATATGTAAATAAATATATATATGTATATACATATATATATATAAATATATATATGTATATCATAACTTTAAATTTACTTTCAAAAAGAGGGAAATTGAAAAAAAAAATTTTTTTCCCCAATATTTAAATTTTGTAAAATTATGTATGATTATGAGGAAAATCCTGAATACTTTTAATTATTCACTTGTTTTTTATTTCATTTCATTTTTTCATAATTTTTTCCATTTACAATCATTTTTTATTTTATTACATTATTTACCTCAATTACCTTCATTTATATTCTATTATATTAATGTATAATATAAATATATATCATTATACAGGGTGTCCCTAAATTGCCTTCCACGGACTAGCCAGCATGATACCTTGTTAAAATCCAACCGAGAATTTTTTTTCCGAAAGCTCGTCCGACGCGTAGTTTTTGAATTATAAGCGATAGCGCTAGGCCAATCAGAGTGCACCATTTCATCTAGATTTGCCGCCACGGATATTGCTGTTTTGTACGTCTGGGTGAATTATTATTATTCGTTTACGAATTAAATATCGGCACCTCCCCTCTCTCCCTGTTGTTCCGCTTCTCGAGCGCTGACCGCGGTATTGTTGCCGCGGCATACGCTGCCGGCCGCACATCCATGGGCGCACACTTGTGTGTGTAAACAGAGGCGCATCCTCGAGCATAAGGGGTACAGCAGCGAAAGAGGGGAGGTGCCGATATTTAATTCGTGAACAAATAATAATAATTCACCCAGACGAACAAAACAGCAATATCCGTGGCGGCAAATGTAGATGAAATGGTGCACTCTGATTGGCCTAGCGCTATCGCTTATAATTCAAAAACTATGCGTCGGACGATCTTCCGGAAAAGAAATTCTCGGTTGGATTTTAACGAGGTATTATGCTGGCTAGTCCGTGGGAGGCAATTTAGGGACACCCTGTATATATACATATATATGTATATATATATATATATATATATATATATATATATATATACTTACATATATATATATGTATATATACATACATATACACATATATACATGTATGTGTATATATATATATATATATACATGTTTGCATAAATATATATATGTATATTATATTTTTCAATTTACTTTCAAGAAGGGGAAAACTCGAAGAAAAAAATTTTTCTGACATTATTTCAATATTCGAAAATTATGTATAATTATTGGGAAAATCCCAAATATTTCTAATCATCCGCTTATTTTTTATTCTATTTCATTTTTCCATAATTTCTTTCATTCATATTGATTTTATATTTTATTACATGATTTACCTTAATAACCTTCATTTATATTCCATTATATGGATGTATAATATGAATGTATGTAAAAAAATATATGTATATATGTATATATGTATATATATACATATATATACATATATATATATAAACATATATATGTATATATATATATATATATTTATTTATACAAATATATGTATATATGAATATATATATGTATAATATAATTTTCAATTTACTTTTAAATAGAGGGAAATTGAAAAAAAAAATTTTTTTCCCCAATATTTCAATTTTTTAAATTATGTATAATCATTAGGAAAATCCTAATTATTTCTAATTATCCGCTCATTTTTTATTCTATTTTATTTTTTCATAATTTCTCCCATTCGTCATCATTTTTCATTTTATTACATTATTTACCTTAATTACCTTCATTTATATTCCATCATATGGATGTATATTATAAATGTATGTAAAAAAATATGTGTATATATGTATATATATGTACGTATATATATGTATGTATATATATGTATGTATATTTATATATACATATATATATATATATATATATATGTGTATATACGTATACATGAATATATATATGTATATTATAATTTTTAATTTACGTTCAAAAAGAGGGAAATTGAAAAAAAAAAATTTTTTTCACAATATTTCAATTTTTTAAAATTGTGTATGATTATTACGAAAATCCTAAATATTTCTAATTATCCGCTTATTTTTTATTCTATTTCATTTTTTCATAATTTCTCTCATTCATAATCATTATTTATTTTATAACATTATTTACCTTAATTACCTTCATTTATATTCCATCATATGGATGTATATTATGAATGTATGTAAAAAAATATGTGTATATATGTATATATATGTACGTATATATATGTATGTATATATATGTATGTATATATATGTATATATATATGTATATGTATGTATACATGAATATATATATGTATATTATAATTTTTAATTTACTTTCAAAAGGAGGGAAATTGAAAAAAAAAAATTTTCTTCACAATATTTCAATTTCTTAAAATTGTGTATGATTATTACGCAAATCCTAAATATTCCTAATTATCCGCTTATTTTTTATTCTATTTCATTTTTTCATAATTTCTCTCATTCATAATCATTATTCATTTTATTACATTATTTACCTCAATTACCTCCATTTACATTCCATTATATGGATGTATATTATAAATGTATGTAAAAAAATATATGTACATATGTATATATGTATATATATACATATATATACATATATATATATATAAACATATATATACATAAATATATATATATATATATATATATATATATATATATATATATATATATATATATATATATATATATATATATTCATTTATACATATATATGTATATATGAATATATATATGTATAATATAATTTTCAATTTACTTTTAAAAAGAGGGGAATGGAAAAAAAAAAAAATCTCCCCAATATTTCAATTTTTTTAAATTATGTATAATCATAGGAAAATCCTCAATATTTCTAATAATCCGCTTATTTTTTATTCTATTTTATTTTTTCATAATTTCTCCCGTTCGTCATCATTTTTCATTTTATTACATTATTTACCTTGATTACCTTCATTTATATTCCATCATATGGATGTATATTATGAATGTATGTAAAAAAATTATGTGTATATATGTATATATATGTACGTATATATGTGTATACATAAATATATATATGTATATTATGATTTTTAGTTTACTTTCAAAAAGAGGGAAATTGAAAAAAAAAAATTTTTTTCACAATATTTCAATTTTTTAAAATTGTGTATGATTATTACGAAAATCCTGAATATTTCTAATTATCCGCTTATTTTCTATTCTATTTCATTTTTTCGTAATTTCTTTTATTCATAATCATTTTATATTTATTACATGATTCACCTTAATTACCTTCATTTATATTCCATTATATGGATGTATAATATGAATATATGTAAATAAATATATATATGTATATACATATATATATAAATATATATATGTATATTATAATTTTAAATTTACTTTCAAAAAGAGGGAAATTGAAAAAAAAAAAAATGTGAGCCGTCACGGGACGCCTGGCAGATGTGAAACATCGACATTATTTTGTAATAAGAAAAACATTCGTGCGCTACACGCCATCAGATGATTTTGAAATACAATTTTATCAGTCTTTATAAAATTTATTCTTTAAGCAATTGTTCTGATGCATTAATTTTAATTAGAATGAAATTAAAATAATTAAAATTAATAATCAATTCAAAAACATTGTATGCAATGAAATTTATGTGAATTTTAATCTACTAAGAAAGTAGATTTTACATTTACTGGCGTTAAAACACACCAAATATACACGTGCTTAATGCACAGATAAATGCACACTTTAATTATAGAAATTTGTTTTCAAGTAAAACACAGGTTATGTGTACTGTAGTAAACAAAAACAAAACACTGTATACACTCCGGGAGTATACAATGGACAGTCGATTGCGCACGGCGACGCGTCGCCACACCGTACTACCATCATATAGCGTGGCGACGCGTCGCCACGGCTTGCGTCGCCACGGCTTGCGTCGCCACGCCAGGAATCTGTTTTACGTGCGGCTATAGATGTTTCACATCAAAAATTTTTTCCCCAATATTTCAATTTTGTAAAATTATGTATGATTATGAGGAAAATCTTGAATATTTTTAATTATTTACTTGTTTTTTATTTCATTTCATTTTTTCGTAATTTTTTCCATTTACAATCATTGTTTATTTTATTACATTATTTACCTCAATTACCTTCATTTATATTCTATTATATTAATGTATAATATAAATATATATTATTATACAGGGTGTCCCTCAATTGCCTTCCACGGACTAGCCAGCATGATACCTTGTTAAAATCCAACCGAGAATTTTTTTTCCGAAAGCTCGTCCGACGCGTAGTTTTTGAATTATAAGCGATAGCGCTAGGCCAATCAGAGTGCACCATTTCATCTAGATTTGCCGCCACGGATATTGCTGTTTTGTACGTCTGGGTGAATTATTATTATTCGTTTACGAATTAAATATCGGCACCTCCCCTCTCTCCATGTTGTTCCGCTTCTCGAGCGCTGACCTCGGTATTGTTGCCGCGGCATACGCTGCCGGCCGCACATCCATGGGCGCACACTTGTGTGTGTAAACAGAGGCGCATCCTCAAGCATAAGGGGTACAGCAGCGAAAGAGGGGAGGTGCCGATATTTAATTCGTGAACAAATAATAATAATTCACCCAGACGAACAAAACAGCAATATCCGTGGCGGCAAATGTAGATGAAATGGTGCACTCTGATTGGCCTAGCGCTATCGCTTATAATTCAAAAACTATGCGTCGGACGATCTTCCGGAAAAGAAATTCTCGGTTGGATTTTAACGAGGTATTATGCTGGCTAGTCCGTGGGAGGCAATTTAGGGACACCCTGTATATATACATATATATGTATATATATATATATATATATATATATATATATATATATATTTACATATATATATATGTATATATACATACATATACACATATATACATGTATGTGTATATATATATATATATATACATGTTTGCATAAATATATATATGTATATTATATTTTTCAATTTACTTTCAAGAAGGGGAAAACTCGAAGAAAAAAATTTTTCTGACATTATTTCAATATTCGAAAATTATGTATAATTATTGGGAAAATCCCAAATATTTCTAATCATCCGCTTATTTTTTATTCTATTTCATTTTTCCATAATTTCTTTCATTCATATTGATTTTATATTTTATTACATGATTTACCTTAATAACCTTCATTTATATTCCATTATATGGATGTATAATATGAATGTATGTAAAAAAATATATGTATATATGTATATATGTATATATATACATATATATACATATATATATATAAACATATATATGTATATATATATATATATATTTATTTATACAAATATATGTATATATGAATATATATATGTATAATATAATTTTCAATTTACTTTTAAATAGAGGGAAATTGAAAAAAAAAATTTTTTTCCCCAATATTTCAATTTTTTAAATTATGTATAATCATTAGGAAAATCCTAAATATTTCTAATTATCCGCTCATTTTTTATTCTATTTTATTTTTTCATAATTTCTCCCATTCGTCATCATTTTTCATTTTATTACATTATTTACCTTAATTACCTTCATTTATATTCCATCATATGGATGTATATTATAAATGTATGTAAAAAAATATGTGTATATATGTATATATATGTACGTATATATATGTATGTATATATATGTATGTATATTTATATATACATATATATATATATATATATATATGTGTATATACGTATACATGAATATATATATGTATATTATAATTTTTAATTTACTTTCAAAAAGAGGGAAATTGAAAAAAAAAAATTTTTTTCACAATATTTCAATTTTTTAAAATTGTGTATGATTATTACGAAAATCCTAAATATTTCTAATTATCCGCTTATTTTTTATTCTATTTCATTTTTTCATAATTTCTCTCATTCATAATCATTATTTATTTTATAACATTATTTACCTTAATTACCTTCATTTATATTCCATCATATGGATGTATATTATGAATGTATGTAAAAAAATATGTGTATATATGTATATATATGTACGTATATATATGTATGTATATATATGTATGTATATATATGTATATATATATGTATATGTATGTATACATGAATATATATATGTATATTATAATTTTTAATTCACTTTCAAAAGGAGGGAAATTGAAAAAAAAAAATTTTCTTCACAATATTTCAATTTCTTAAAATTGTGTATGATTATTACGCAAATCCTAAATATTCCTAATTATCCGCTTATTTTTTATTCTATTTCATTTTTTCATAATTTCTCTCATTCATAATCATTATTCATTTTATTACATTATTTACCTCAATTACCTCCATTTACATTCCATTATATGGATGTATATTATAAATGTATGTAAAAAAATATATGTACATATGTATATATGTATATATATACATATATATACATATATATATATAAACATATATATACATAAATATATATATATATATATATATATATATATATATATATAATATATATATATATATATATATATATATATATATATATTCATTTATACATATATATGTATATATGAATATATATATGTATAATATAATTTTCAATTTACTTTTAAAAAGAGGGGAATGGAAAAAAAAAAAAAATCTTCCCCAATATTTCAATTTTTTTAAATTATGTATAATCATTAGGAAAATCCTCAATATTTCTAATAATCCGCTTATTTTTTATTCTATTTTATTTTTTCATAATTTCTCCCGTTCGTCATCATTTTTCATTTTATTACATTATTTACCTTGATTACCTTTATTTATATTCCATCATATGGATGTATATTATGAATGTATGTAAAAAAATATGTGTATATATGTATATATATGTACGTATATATGTGTATACATAAATATATATATGTATATTATGATTTTTAGTTTACTTTCAAAAAGAGGGAAATTGAAAAAAAAAATTTTTTTCACATATTTCAATTTTTTAAAATTGTGTATGATTATTACGAAAATCCTGAATATTTCTAATTATCCGCTTATTTTCTATTCTATTTCATTTTTTCGTAATTTCTTTTATTCATAATCATTTTATATTTATTACATGATTCACCTTAATTACCTTCATTATATTCCATTATATGGATGTATAATATGAATATATGTAAATAAATATATATATGTATATACATATATATATAAATATATATATGTATATTATAATTTTAAATTTACTTTCAAAAAGAGGGAAATTGAAAAAAAAAAAAATGTGAGCCGTCACGGGACGCCTGGCAGATGTGAAACATCGACATTATTTTGTAATAAGAAAAACATTCGTGCGCTACACGCCATCAGATGATTTTGAAATACAATTTTATCAGTCTTTATAAAATTTATTCTTTAAGCAATTGTTCTGATGCATTAATTTTAATTAGAATGAAATTAAAATAATTAAAATTAATAATCAATTTAAAAACATTGTATGCAATGAAATTTATGTGAATTTTAATCTACTAAGAAAGTAGATTTTACATTTACTGGCGTTAAAACACACCAAATATACACGTGCTTAATGCACAGATAAATGCACACTTTAATTATAGAAATTTGTTTTCAAGTAAAACACAGGTTATGTGTACTGTAGTAAACAAAAACAAAACACTGTATACACTCCGGGAGTATACAATGGACAGTCGATTGCGCACGGCGACGCGTCGCCACACCGTACTACCATCATATAGCGTGGCGACGCGTCGCCACGGCTTGCGTCGCCACGGCTTGCGTCGCCACGCCAGGAATCTGTTTTACGTGCGGCTATAGATGTTTCACATCAAAAATTTTTTCCCCAATATTTCAATTTTGTAAAATTATGTATGATTATGAGGAAAATCTTGAATATTTTTAATTATTTACTTGTTTTTTATTTCATTTCATTTTTTCGTAATTTTTTCCATTTACAATCATTTTTATTTTATTACATTATTTACCTCAATTACCTTCATTTATATTCTATTATATTAATGTATAATATAAATATATATTATTATACAGGGTGTCCCTCAATTGCCTTCCACGGACTAGCCAGCATGATACCTTGTTAAAATCCAACCGAGAATTTTTTTTCCGAAAGCTCGTCCGACGCGTAGTTTTTGAATTATAAGCGATAGCGCTAGGCCAATCAGAGTGCACCCATTTCATCTAGATTTGCCGCCACGGATATTGCTGTTTTGTACGTCTGGGTGAATTATTATTATTCGTTTACGAATTAAATATCGGCACCTCCCCTCTCTCCCTGTTGTTCCGCTTCTCGAGCGCTGACCACGGTATTGTTGCCGCGGCATACGCTGCCGGCCGCACATCCATGGGCGCACACTTGTGTGTGTAAACAGAGGCGCATCCTCAAGCATAAGGGGTACAGCAGCGAAAGAGGGGAGGTGCCGATATTTAATTCGTGAACAAATAATAATAATTCACCCAGACGAACAAAACAGCAATATCCGTGGCGGCAAATCTAGATGAAATGGTGCACTCTGATTGGCCTAGCGCTGTCGCTTATAATTCAAAAACTATGCGTCGGACGATCTTCCGGAAAAGAAATTCTCGGTTGGATTTTAACGAGGTATTATGCTGGCTAGTCCGTGGGAGGCAATTTAGGGACACCCTGTATATATACATATATATGTATATATATATATATATATATTTACATATATATATGTATATATACATACATATACACATATATACATGTATGTATATATATATATATATATATATATATATATATATATATATATATATATATATATATATATACATATATATATACATGTATGCATAAATATATATATGTATATTATAATTTTCAATTTACTTTTAAGAAGGGGAAAACTCAAAAAAGAAATTTTTTCTGACATTATTTCAATATTTGAAAATTATGTATAATTATTGGGAAAATCCCAAATATTTCTAATCATCCGCTTATTTTTTATTCTATTTCATTTTTCCATAATTTCTTTCATTCATATTGATTTTATATTTTATTACATGATTCACCTTAATTACCTTCATTTATATTCCATTATATGGATGTATAATATGAATGTATGTAAAAAAATATATGTATATATGTATATGTATATATATACATATATATACATATATATATATAAACATATATATGTATATATATATATATATTTATATTTATTTATACAAATATATGTATATATGAATATATATATGTATAATATAATTTTCAATTTACTTTTAAATAGAGGGAAATTGAAAAAAAAAAATTTTTTCCCCAATATTTCAATTTTTTAAATTATGTATAATCATTAGGAAAATCCTGAATATTTCTAATTCTATATCCGCTTATTTTTTATTCTATTTTATTTTTTTATAATTTTTCCCATCCGTCTTCATTTTTCATTTCATTACATTATTTACCTTAATTACCTTCATTCATATTCAATCATATGGATGTATATTATGAATGTGTGTAAAAAAAATATGTGTATATATGTATATATGTACGTATATATATGAATGTATATAAATGTATGTATATATATATATATATATATATATATATATATATATATGTATATATATGTATACATGAATATATATATGTATATTATAATTTTTAATTTACTTTCAAAAAGAGGGAAATTGAAAAAAAAAAATTTTTTTCACAATATTTCAATTTTTTAAAATTGTGTATGATCATTACGAAAATCCTAAATATTTCTAATTATCCGCTCATTTTTTATTCCATTTCATTTTTCCATAATTTCTTTCATTCATAATCATTTTATATTTTATTACAAGATTCACCTCAATTACCTTCATTTATATTCCATTATATGGATGTATAACATAAATATATGTAAATAAATATATATATGTATATACATATATATATATATATAT